>NW_027108439.1:0-4831 GCF_000696795.3 Halyomorpha halys
AAGAAAGTACAAATTAAGAGATGAAAAAAGAAAAGAATAAAATCAAATGATGAGACAAAATTCATAAATATTATATATATTTATTGTTTCATTCGTCTCTCTTTGTTATTAACCCTAGTTTGTAATATCCCTATTTAATAAATCTGTGTAACATAATCATGACATTATAGTATATAAAACTTGAACGCAGTTTAGATGAACTGGTGGTGACAACAATAAAAGAAATCGAATCAAAAATATCAAGAAATCGATTTAACAACATCGATGCCTCCTTCCTCCCCATTACTCATGCATACTCCCTTACCTACTGCTATTTTACAAATTATCATACAATTAAATTTACGGTATTAATCTAATCGTATTGATCATTTGCACGCTGAAACAATGAACATGGCAAATTAATACGATGCGAGTATTTAGTGAAATTAAAAATTCAAACGTTTTTGTAGTTTATATTTGTTCGACTATTCGCACTGTTACATGTAAATAGATAAAATCCGTAAACATTGGTTAGTTGTTTTATGTGGGTGGCATGGCCGAACTATCCAAAGCATAAGTGAAGCCTAAAAGTGGGTGGTAGGCCAAGCCTTTGAGTCTTACGTTAAGGTTAATTGGAATATCCCCCTTTGTAACTTAACTGAAACAGATGACAGCCACTGTTTGGTTCTTACTCCTTTCCTACGCCCTTGGAGGCTCTATCATAAGGCCCGCCTTTATGGCTTCACTTTTTCTTCCAGCTCACCCTCCATTATACTCCTTCCTCCAAAGTATCAGCTACAATCTGTTTTCTTCGATAGGTATTTTCGGTTCTACTAAGTAAGTAAAAAGTATTCGATTGAGTTTAATAAATTGCCAGATAGTAAGGTATGAAAAAAAATATTAAGTTTTCATTTAATTTTTTTAATTACATTACATATATTATCTCTTATGAGTTAATGAAATGAGAATAGCCAAATAATTTATTATTAGCCCTTACTTGTATATTATTTACATAATAAGTAAATGGATATCTATCTCTTGGTAATTACATAATTCATTTATAATGAAATAAAATAACAATACCGAATTTAATTGATATAAAACTAAAATATTAGGTAGATGCGTAGAACAAGAAGTATACAATTATTATAAGGAAGACGTATTAACAAAATAGTAATAAACAATAAAACAGATTGAACATTACAACACTGATAACTATTGGTTATGGTATTTTATTTCAAAAAATAAAAGACTTTAATATCTGAAAGCTGTTACAATTAACTAATCATCCTGAAAACTAGCAGGAAGCATGGTGATATCTTAATGTTAGCATAGGGATGTGGTATAATCCTACTCTCAAAACAAAAGTGAAGCCAAAAAGGCCACGCCCACGAAATCCTTTTCCTTCATTTTGAAAGCCCTGCAAAGTGGAACGAAATGTTGGTTTATAATAAATAGATCATTGACTAATTGAGTATCTTCCTTTTAAAAAAATTAAAATATGTTAATTAAGTCAAAGGTAAGAAATTATTTTTTTTATTCCTGAAATGTTTGAATAAATCTCTGTTAATTCTGAAATAACTATTTTAGAGGGTGCTCTTGAACCGTAAGATCTTTTGGTTCTAATGTTTGTATGTTTTAATAGTAGTAATATTTAACTTGAAATCGAAGTTCACAATCATTAACGACCAAAGTTGGGAATATTAATCCAAAACTGCTCAACTATTATTTATTAAACTATACATTGTCATTCGGAAAAAAAAGTTAAATCATCGCACTGTAAAAAACAATAGGTATTTGCACCTTGACACGAAACATGTATCTATTACCTATAGTCTAGAGAAAATGTCTTAATAGTAAGCAATAAAAAAGTCCTATAAAAAACAAGTAGGCGTACATTCCACTCCAATTTAGAAGTTCAAAATTTTTATTATATTCGAATACAACACATCTTCAATATCAAGAAACATAAATATGATTCCTTCCTTAATGTACACTTTTCTGGAAAATTGCAGGAACGTGAAAACCTTCAACTATGAAAAACCAAACGATTTCTTTTCTCTGATTGGTACTAACGGTAACCAACGGTGTTTCTGAAACCGATCTAAAACGTTTAAGGTTCAATACGATGAACGATAAACAGTATGGAGAGATACAGAATAAAATATTGAAGAGAGAAGAACTAGCAGATTGAGAGCACAGAAACTGACCTCGGGGGCGATCGCGGGGAAATTACTCGTTAAGAGATGTCGGCTCTGGAACAAAGGTTCATCATATCTCTTTGGGCGGCCATCACCAAAATTAAGATTTGAATAATGTTTTTGATATAGGCTTTGAATTTTTTTTCTTCAATTTAATAACTTAAGAATTGTTTAATGGTATAATGGATAACACCTTTCTTAGTTGATAGCTAATTTGTGTGTAGTAAAAATCCTATAACTTTTTGCGAAATTTTTTTCTTATCTATCAAAATATTTTGGTCCTCCATGCCGGATCACTATTTCTTATAACTAAACCTTACATTGATATCATATTATCTCTTTAACCCCATAAGATGCCTTCATTTTATTCAAAACTATGGTTGTAAAGTATAGAATTACAGATTTGGAAAATAAAAATTAGAAGACGAAACCCTGAAAATTTTGGTTATTTTTTAATAGGTTATGTTTAGTTTTATTTAATTAAATTAAACCCCATAAAGAAGTTTAAGAGAAAAACATTTTAATCTAAATAAAGCTATTTTTTTAAAGAAAATTTTTGTAAATTGTTTATGTATTTTTTATATCAACTATGATGTCCACTGTTATTTATTTTTAATGGTAGATTTATTATATTAAAACATTAATACTTACTGTGGCAAAAAATCAACTCGGTAGGCAATGAAAATCTAGGAACTATATATATACAAAGACAGACATAAATATCAATAACGAGGTTTGTAATATGGGGTAAAACTATAGGCACTATTTGGTGGGAAAGGACAAGTCCGGCAAGTGGGCCAAGTGGTCTTTTTTGCCAACCCCTGACGGCTACCTGGGTTGCCGCCGCGTACTAACCAAGGTGGGAGTGTCAAGATTCATTCTTTGGGACCATCGAAAAATGAATGTTCAACTGCCCCAGGTGGGAATCGAACCCACAACCGAGCGCATTGGGACTTCCGCTCCGACCCGCACGGCCGTCTCGTTCCTTTATTTTATATGGTATAAAATTTACTAAAAATAAATGAATAAGTTAAGAGTTTTCTTTGCCTACAATCATTATTTTCCATTCAGATAATCGTTCGTGAAAGTCACTTATTTTTTTAATAGTATTAGAATCGTATTTAAAATATATAAATTGATATTACAACGACATGTTACGTAAACTATATGATTATTAATTTAGTATTTAATTATTTGTTTAAAAAATGGGCTGAATATAGGTTAAAGGTCCAAATGAAATCTTTATTAAAAAAATCCTGAGTATCAAGGATTACAAAATTTTCATCTTTTAAATCCGAAAACTCCTGCAGTATATTAAGAGAATTTTTTTAACTAATATAAGGTAATATAAACAACATTACTGTTGTTCATTTTTTAGTGGGGTTTTTATTTTTATTAATAATTAAAAAAAAAATAATGGAAGAAACCCTTTGAATTACATAGATCCCACATTTATTGTTATGTTTAATTTAATTAAATGAAACATTTACTACTAATATGACACTAGTATTGCAGGAGTCAGTTTCGTTTCAAAACTGCGTATTCCACGACCTTACAAAGAACAAACAAACATAGATTTTAATGAAAATAATAAGCAATAATGAGATTCACAAAATAGATTTTGTTCAAATGAAATAATAGGTAATCCGGCCCGGAGGACCAGAATATAACAGTGATTAATAGATCATTGTGCTTCGTTTTTCAATAAAGGACGATTTTTACACAATTGCTAAATATAACTAGGTTTTAAGGTTTAATTTGTTTGTAAACGATTATAAACACATCTTTAATGTTACACCAGTATAACAATATCGTGCTACGGAAAACAAACAAGCAAGACATATTACATTTTTTCATTGGTAATGAGTACAATTAAAACAGAAATGTAGCAAGTTTATATACGTAATAGTTATATTACAGTATTATATTATACTAGTTAATGTATGTAGTAGTTACATTGTAGAAGAATTGAAAAATAGTTTCTGGAAATAATAATTCACAAAGGAACATATCTTTGAGCCGCCAGTAGGCAGAATCGTTTCGCCACGGTATAATTAAAGAGTTAAAGAGGTCGAAGGCCAACCTTCCACTGCTACCATGATCAATAGCCCAATGCACGTCCTCCATATGAGTTCCTTATGCAGCACCAGCGGAACAAATAAACAAATCGAATTAAAATTAATCGAACAACTGAAAATAAACATTCATCGGAAATAATTGTCTATAATGATCTGTTTTTAGAAATCGAAGATAAGAAAGTGAACGAGAAGATAACATATAGCTACTTCCCTTAAACAGTGGCACATATGACAAAATATTTTTCGTTGAAAACGATCAATCGAAAGTGCCATTTAATATAATCGATTTTTTAGGACTTTCTTACATCTTACAACATTTTCAGGATTTTCTCAATATTGGCTCAAATGATTTTGATTAAATAATATATATAAATAATTGACCATATAATTTTAATTGAGGTGTAGATAGTTGACCGTAGATTAATGCTTGAAGAAGTTTGTCGGGGGGGTGCGGTCTGTACGAATATTTCCCTCCTCTAAGACACAACCCCTGATGAAGACCTGAAACTCAGGTCGAAACGTCGGCATAAAATAAATAAATATGGTTTTGTTTATTTATGTTGTTCTTTGCTG
>NW_027108440.1:0-4694 GCF_000696795.3 Halyomorpha halys
CCTCCGAGGCGCCTGAAAAGAAGATGGCCACGAGACCAGCTAAGGTAAAATGTCATTAGAGTGCTACCAATGGGTAGTTTCTCTACACGCCTGTAACACTCCAAATTAACTTAGATCAGATTTACTAAATACATTATAATGTACAGTTGTAAATAGAAATAAATAAATATTTAAAAAAAAATTACAGTAAAAAATTATTTCAAAAATATCAAAAACCTAAAATGTAAGGAAACGAAAAATATTATTTTAATAAAATTATAAGTTATTTATTTCAACAACAAATTTTTAAAAACATTATAAAACACCCTTAATTAAACTCTTCAGAAGCAGAGAAAGCACAACTGTTTAATTATGTACTACGGGTATCATGAGTGTTCAATCTAGACTGAAACATATCGCTACGATACTGAGAGATAGCAAGGCTGCCTAAGCCTCTTTTTAATATCTAAGCCCGGAATACATCTCAAGCTCCTCTCATCAATTCAAGAGCAAATTTTCCTCAATAGTCTTCCCCGCTTTAAATGTATTTTGGCCAGCCGACTATGGCTTCAATAATAAGGTTATAAAAGAGGTTTAACTATGAGCTAACAAGTTAATTTGAGAAACAAACCTTATTGTTGTCAGAAATCCGCTTTTTTTTTTCATGTCGTTTCTATTTTCCATTTCTGCCCTGAAAAGAGCTGCAAAAACAATTAAACTTGGCTTCATTGGGGGAGTAGCTGGAAATATAGAATTGATGGTCAAAAGCCCTACTTTCGAATATTCTATTTTGACCCCATTTTGATATTTTCCAAAGTTTTAAAGCTGTATCATAACTTTTATGGCTTTTAAGTATAATAAGTAGGGTTCGGATCTGGCTGTGGCAGATAATTATTATCTGTTCCACTGTAGCCGTCAAGTCAGCCCTGAGGATCTACTCAGCTTTATTAAAGGATAAAAATCTGGAGGTCTGGAGGTACCTTTAATTGGGTAAAAATCTGGAGGTCGAATGTGATTCTGACCAAATCACCTCCTTCCACAACCATTAGTCTAATAATAGAACTTCCTTACCCCTGACACTTCATGAGTTGTAACGGTACTTTTTTTTGTGAAATAGGAGTAATTTGTAATTTTATACATTGATATTTTAATTACAAATCTTTACCAGGTGATTTCGAAAAATATCGTTTTCGGCAAACGCCCTTTCAACTGATACCATCTTCCTGGGGGTATCTTAGTTCCAAATTTTCAAGTAGAAAACAGTAGAAATTACTTATTCCTTCCGTTTTTAAATCAGTGTAGGGAAACGAAAAGAGCTTAAACTAAAGAATACTTTCTTTTTCTTCTCTTCCCTACCACAGTGCTACGTTGATGTGCCTTTCGATAAAGTTTTAACCACAGATCTCGGCCATGGGCCAGCTCTCCTCTCCTTTTTCACTTTGGACCTCATCTATCAAAGGCTACATTTAGACCTTCATTCCAAGTCTTCCTTTTCCCTCTGAAACAGCTACGTTGGTACCTCTTGTTATACGGTTTCCTGACATGGTCACGTATCCAAACCACCTTAGTGGATGTTCTTTCAGTATTTCCATGATAGGTGATATATTGAGGAAAGCTCTGACAGTAATGTTCCTTACACAGTATCTTTCATTCCTTCCTTCGAACTTCCTTAGGTCACTCATTTCCATTGTTTTAAAATACCAAAAATATCGTATAAACAGTATAAACAACATAGAACGTGATTTATTCTGTAACAATTTTATTTTGTTAATATCAAACCAAAGTCCAAGTTCAATTTCAAGTGAATCTTAACAGTTTAAAAATTACATACTTTAAGCAACAGCGACTTTAATTTTATTTAAATTAGAGGCTAGAAGAAAAATGAGAACAGTACCTTAAAACAATCCTCAGGCCACTGCCGATGTACGACTGTGAAGCCTGGGGAGCGGCATCCTTCACGAAAAGGAAAAAAAAATACAATCCTTTCAAAATAAAGTCCTAAGAATCGCAGTTAATGATCCTTGGTTCATAAGAAATAGCCAATTGCATCGCGAATTACAAGTGGAGTCAATAGAGGATAATATCAAAAAACGTTTCATGAAGTTCCACTCCCAGTTGCCGACAGTTAAAGGAGCAGTGACCTACAACCTGGGAAACCCAACCTCAACCCGAAGACTGAAGCCCAGACTGCTGCAGGACATTCTTTTATAAATTGGTAATAAATATAAAATTGATTCATAGTCACACTACCTCTACACTACCTCCTATTTACATATTATTCTTATTCATTTTATTTATTCATTGTTATTTTTTTTCTCTCTCTTTTCTTCTCTCTTCCCTTTTTCAAATTAACTTGTTTCTTTTTACTATTAGAAGACAATTGTTTGTTCTATTTAAGTGTACCAATATCATTATTGTTTGTTATTAATTTCACTTTCCTCTTTTATTAAGAAACATTGTTCTTATCTATTTATTTTATTATTATTTTTTTTCTTAATAAGAACATTGTCTATAGTTAGGGGTGTCATTTGTATGACTATACCCCCTCATAATCAACTGTAAAAAAATATATATAATATAAGTTATATCAACCATGTAAGGCCCACCAGGCCGATCTGGTATAAAAATAAAATAAATTAAAAATATATATATATAATAATTAATGAGCTGAAGTTAATATGGTGATCTGTGTGACATTTGACATGGCATGTTTGGAAGACATTAGGTAAGAACATTGTTTCATAAAACAAGAAGTTGTTGGGTCAAATGGAAAAAGTATTTAAATCAACATTGGAATAAAAAGGAAAAAGTAAAATTTTTTTTTAAATATATTTTTATTGTGCACAATAATTAAACATGTCAAAAAGTTACCTAAATTTGAATTTATCTACTAGCCCAGATCTTTAAAAGTATTAAAAACATTGAGCAATGCATTGTTGTTGAGAACTTAGATATTATAGTTTTTGTATAAAAAATAATTGTTTACTAAAAGCCTAAAATATTATATTTAAATAGTTTTAGTTAATCAGAAAAAATTGGAATATTTTAATAAGGACACTTTTCACTGTTCCTATATATTACAAACAAACTGCCTGAAGACGTTTTTAATGATACCTAGAGTGTTTTCAAGAAAAATATATTTAATTTGTGAAGATGTTGAAGGTTCATTTTATTTGGCTCCTTCTAAGGTCTCGAAAAAGCTAAAAAAATAATTTTTATAATAAATTATAGGGCGAAAAAAATTGCAGGCGTTACCAGGATATGACTAATTAATTAATTCAGTAATATAATTTTTTGATTCAAGCTTAATTGAAATGTGAGTTGATGGGTGTCACCACCGGATGACGTCATATGGAATGACCTCTTACCTATTGGGGTACGATTGTAGGCCTTTCAAGCCACAAACCGCGAGTCGTTCGGTGGTCACATTAATCTAAGTCAGGGAATTAAAATTAATGTTGGTTTAACAGGGAATTAAATTAATGTTACCTTCATAATACGATGAATGTAGGTGTAGCATTACATCAAGCAGCTGTAGAAGTGTGAGTGCTTGTCGTGAGGAGTTTAAATGATACTGGAGAGCAGGGTAAACTTTACAATGGAAGGTAACCCATTACTGAATACAGGTGTGAACCTCTAGAGGGCTCATTAATAAGCTATGCTTTTACATCATCGCTTCCATATTTCAAGAGTCTTCTTTCAACTTAAACTTGAGTAAAATAAACTTATTTTCCATTACATACTAAATCCAAAAATTCTAATTTATATTAAATTTTATAATCAAGGTTAAATCAGAAAGAGAATATTGTAGCACGTGTTTACTATAGCAATCCTTAATCAACACTTCTCTTTTATTATTCAATATGTATAGTTAAGGTGGGCAAGATTACATAAACCATTAACACTGTTTGTCTAAAGGGGTACAAGTTGAATGTAATAGGTACTCAGTAAACACAGTAACATGTAGAGACAGTTTCGCATGTCAAGACTATGTTGAAGTTTGTTGTTGTTTTAAGGAGCAGTGTTAAATGAGCACCTGGCTCCTGTTGTTCTTTGTTGTTTCTAACTATTCTTTGCAGATTTATAAGTTTTATAAAGAATTAAAATTTTTAAAAATATTGAAGAATATTTTATTCCGAATCGAATGCCAAAGGAAATAACTCAACACTTATTTAATAAATTTTCTCCCACAGCCAGGTAATTCAATATTTATGTTAATAAGCAATGTAAATTAGTACCTTAATTTTATTTTGTTATGCATTTATATTTAAATTCACTAAAAATATGACTATGTGAATGTAAAAGCTGATAGAGAGGAGATAGGTAGAGTGAGAGAGGGGGAGGAGAGGAGAAGAGGGAAAGATGAGGATGAGAGTGGGGGAGAAGTGAGAGGGTATTTAAAATCCTTATTTCGGAACTCTCCAATATTGTTGTAATAATATCAACTTTTGTAATTATAACATTACCAGTGATTTGTTATTATGGTTGCTTATGACAACAAATCATTGATTTAATTCATATATCAAATACGAGTTGGCAATTGTCAAGGAGTGAGTTACATAGCTGAGTATTAACTCTCAACTATTAACTGTACTACATCACCCTGTGGGTTTACCCTGCCAATACAGAGTAGGTACCTGATCCTTTAATGAGTTGGAGAAAAATATAGCATACCTTATAGCACTTCCATTGATTTGTTTTATATTGTTGCATAT
>NW_027108441.1:0-621 GCF_000696795.3 Halyomorpha halys
GTGATAGCATGCTTATCTGAAAATTAAAAAAATAAAATTAGAATTATATAAAAGTAAAAAAAAAAACCTGTATAATAGGTTATTCAGGATGTTGTGTTAAATGTAAAATGTTTTACCACGTTGAATGTTATAAGTATAGGATTGTGATCAGCCCAATATCAAGTAAAGGTTAACTGCATAACAGATCCTAGTGGATTTTCTTAGCAACTTGCTTTTTAACCTTTCCTTTCAAAACTGCATGTTCTTGTTTACTTTTAAGTTTTGATTAAAGTAATTTATTACAACATGGCTCAAATGAGTGAAAAGTAGAAGTTGTATAAAAGTTTTGCTACTGAATGTCTTGTTGATATTCTGACTTAAGAGGAAGAGAATCAAGATGAGCTAATTGACAACTGTCATTACATTATTATTATTGTCATTCATTGTTTTATTAGTTTTAAAAAAATCCAAAACAATACTAACACAATCAAAACACAAACTACGAGCAAGTAACCTAACACGACAACAAATAAAACGGTGACGAGCTCAGCTGGTCTGTTGCGTGACCTCATTCTCCATTTAACAGACATAGTAACAGACTCTCAGCCATGTTATATGTTATATCGTTTTAACATGGCAAAG
>NW_027108441.1:1280-1582 GCF_000696795.3 Halyomorpha halys
TGTTATTGGAGTTCTATCAGTGGGTAGATTCTCCACATGTTTTTATCATGTCACTATGTCACCTACAGCAAATTTACTTGTTGTATATGTGTGTACAGTTGTAAATAACAATAAACAAATTATTAAAAAAAAAAAAATCTTAAATTAAAACCCAATTTGTAGTCTCGACCCACCGACTTGCCTCCGTCAGAGTTTTGAAATCTTTAACTTTTTTTAATACCTTTATCAAATATTACAGAATTAATCAAAGTACCAGTAAGAAATTAAGAATTTAAATCGAGATCCGTTATTTGTCCATGAAA
>NW_027108441.1:3019-3379 GCF_000696795.3 Halyomorpha halys
TTGCTTGATTTCTCTATTTACCAGAGGAGAACATATTCCCTCAAACTTGTTGTTTTCCTAAACAATATTGGGAAAACTAGCTGATCTTTCTACATAGCATGTCGACGTTTTTGAATAATGTTTTATCTAAATTTTTCCAGTTTGAATTAAGTTTTTAGATTTCCTTAATTTTTGAGTTTTCAAATTATTGTGGAGATGCCTCCTTCCCTGCAGTGCCCTATAAGGACGCCTCCGACTAGGGTGGGTGACGAACCCTTCATTCCTTGGACCCCCATAGGGGAAGGGCTATCCCAAGACGAGGCAGGTCGATAGCCTAGCACTATCTGGGTCAGCTTCCCTTCCTCTGTTGTGTCCTTAATC
>NW_027108441.1:3429-3834 GCF_000696795.3 Halyomorpha halys
TATCATTTATGTTTTAATTCAATATTTTGTATAATTCTAAATTTGTTTGTATACTATTCCTTTTCAATTGTATGTTACTCTAAATGTTGTTGTTACCACTTTTGTTCTATAGCCCTGATGAAGACCTGAAACTCAGGTCGAAACGTCTTCATAAAATAAATAAATATGGTTTTGTTTATTTATGTTGTCCTTTGCTGACCGCACCCCCCGACAAACTTCTCCAATCATTAATCTACGGTCCACTATCTACACCTCATTATTATATATAATGTTCATAAAATGTTGGTTTCATTTGCCTTTTCGATGCGGAAATGCTACAACCGGATTGATTATGGCTTGCCTCCCTCTGGTTTTGATCCGGAGTACAATCTTGGCTAGAGAAGTATCTTTTGATGGTTTCTAAAA
>NW_027108441.1:7609-8116 GCF_000696795.3 Halyomorpha halys
CCGTTCAATCACGTCTCCGTTTTAAGGATAACTATTGCTAAATGATTGAGAAGAAATTTGGACCTACAGTAAAACCTCTGTTTTAATAGGATTAACCTCAGGATGGAGACGCTCGCCGCGTAATACGAGGAATGTATATTTATAAACATAACTATTAGTCGAAATGTAAAATAATAATATATTGTATATGTATAGTTGACCGTAAAAATTTTAAATATAAGAAGATGGTCAGGGTTGCGGTCAACAAATAGTTTAAAACTATTTTAATGTCCGACGTTTCGCCTCACTTTTCATGGCTTCATTAGGGCTAAAAAGATGAAAAAAAAGAATAAAAAAAACTGAAAATATTACAACAATAAGGTAATTTAAGCTAGGATAAATATTACGTAAAAATAAAGTGATAAGAAATTGCATATAAATAAAAGGAAGGAAGGCATAAAATAGTATCAGTATAAAATAAACTTGAATAAACAATGACAAGAATAAAAAATAAGTAATAATGGCAAG
>NW_027108441.1:9833-10401 GCF_000696795.3 Halyomorpha halys
AGTTTCAGGTCTTCATCAGGGGTTGTGGCGTAGAGGGAAGATTGGTAACTGCTACCAACAGTACTATCAGTTACCAATCTACCCTCTACGCCACAACCCCTGATGAAGACCTGAAACTCAGGTCGAAACGTCGGCATAAAAGAAATATATATGGTTTTGTTTATTTATGTTGTTCTTTGTTCACCGCACCCTCCGACAAACTTTTTTAACTGTATACTTTACGTATTTTTTAAAATTTATACTCTTGCCATTGTTACTTATTTTTTATTCTTATCATTGTTTTATTCAAGTTTATTTTATACTGATACTTTTTCGAATTTCATGTAAACTATTACTTCTACGAAGATGAACATTATTAAATACTTTATAGCTCATTGAACTAGCTTTAATTTGATTGCTAATAGACATCTGTACGTCAAATGGTTTTTGAGATATAGATTTTTCAAAATAAATTCTCTAACTTCTGATCTTTTCCATACAACATTTTTATGTTTCTTTGGGAAAGGTATTTGTTGAAAACTATTTAACGTAAATAGCTCTATTAGGGCTCATATTTTAGCAAATTTGA
>NW_027108441.1:10451-10666 GCF_000696795.3 Halyomorpha halys
CTGATGAGGACCTGCAAAGTGGGACGAAACGTTTGTTCATAATAAATAGTTTATTTACTATCTGGGTTTTCTTTTTTACTGCTCTCATCATTTACCAATAAATAAAAATAGTAAGTTGATAATGATCAATTTTATAAATTAATCAACTTATAAAAATAACATATATTTCCGGACAGACCAATTAATCTGGTTCTGGCCAAATCGGCAACATAGGG
>NW_027108441.1:10716-11017 GCF_000696795.3 Halyomorpha halys
GAGGAATTAGATGGTTTAGTGGAGCCCCATAGCTCAACTCCGTATGTCCAGATTTGCCTTATAATAGTCATGTAGACTGATCAGTAGACTGATATATAAATACAAATATTTGTTCGTTGAAATTAAATAAAAAATATTATTCTGGGACTAGATCTCTTCAGAACAATTACAAAGGTAAATATATGAAGATGGTCAGGGTTGCGGTCAAAAAAGAACAAATAGTTTATAACTATTTATTGTCCGACGTTTTGTCCCATTTTGCAGGGCTTCATCAGGGCTGTTCAAAGCGAAAGGTTGATCT
>NW_027108441.1:11067-12789 GCF_000696795.3 Halyomorpha halys
AGGGCTCATATTTTAGCAAATTTGATCTTCTTTAAATTACGTTCTTTTAGGTTTTTTTGTGTTGTTCCTACTTTTTAAGAGCTCCGAATAAAAAAATAGTTTTTTTATCGCTTTGAAACAGTTGCCATTTTTTATTTCCCCTACCTATACTTGGCAAACTTATCAATTTTGTATATTAATTATACATAGTTTTCATTAATGTAATCAGAAATTGGGATGAGATAACTGCCTTTTTTTTGCCTCCTCTTGGGCTCTTGTACTATTCAGTATTGCCGACTCTGCTAGTTACTCTATAATATCACTACCTAGTTTCGTAATACGCTTCGGCCACTTCACTCAGTAGATGGAAGGCTACAAGACTTCCATATTATTTATCCTTCACAACTCCGAACCACTGGAAGGTCACCCTCCAGTACTGCTATGACGCCCGTACCGTTAATCTCCAGCAGCGCCCAGCCGTTTCCAAATTATCCTTTAGTAATGTGTATAGTCTCTCTTTAGCCTCCGGATGGCCCGTTTTAATTAAAGAGATTGTAGCGGCTAGCGGTTGTGTGATACGGTCTGCTGCCGGGGATCGTTGTACTCTGTCCTCAGCTTTATCACGCGAAGGTTTGCCACGCGACAGATGTCTGTCGCATTAGTACTATCATGCCAGTGAGACGATACGACAGTACTTTCTTTCCTTGCTTTCCTGAGAATTTAGCTTTGTGAATCAGATATATATATTTTTTTTTTTAATAATTCATTTATTGATATTTACAACTGTATACATATATACACATCAAGTAAATTTGCTGTATGTGATATTATTACGTGATAAAAACATGTAGATAATCTACACATTGATAGAACTCCAAAAACTCTTCTAAAGGAGAAGATCTCGAGGCCATCTTCTTTTCAGACGCCTATGAGGATTATTAGGTAGTGAAGGAGAAGCCAGGTTAGAAACGAGTTGGTTTGGGTGGTTGGGAAGTTTATCATAGAAGGATTGATCTGGTTCTGGCCAAATCGGCAACATAGGGGACATTGAGGTCCTGATGGATGATTTGATTTGTGACAAAGTAAGGAGGATTAAGGATTTTACGAAGGATGGATTTGGACTGTAATGATTGGATTCGGGAGGAATTAGATGGTTTAGTGGAGCCCCATAGCTCAACTCCGTATGTCCAGATTTGCCTTATAATAGTCATGTAGACTGATCAGTAGACTGATATATAAATACAAATATTTGTTCGTTGAAATTAAATAAAAAATATTATTCTGGGACTAGATCTCTTCAGAACAATTACAAAGGTAAATATATGAAGATGGTCAGGGTTGCGGTCAAAAAAGAACAAATAGTTTATAACTATTTATTGTCCGACGTTTTGTCCCATTTTGCAGGGCTTCATCAGGGCTGTTCAAAGCGAAAGGTTGATCTTTTCGCTTTTTTTTTTTTTCGTATGAAGATTTTTGACTGACGTATGAAATGAGATAGGAGTATTGTTTAGGATAAGGTTGGGGGTCCTAGGATAGATTTAAGAGGAGAGGGAGAACCAATTTGTTAACATTTTGTGATTGTGTTTTGTCAGATATCATAAAAACTACTACTTATACAAAGATAAACGTTATAAACTATTTTATAGTCAATTTAACTAGCTTTAATTTGAGCGCTGGCAGACATCTGTACGTCCAATGGTTTCTGAAATGAAGTTTTTCATAAATCAAACTTATTGCCCGAAC
>NW_027108441.1:17975-20094 GCF_000696795.3 Halyomorpha halys
GGTAATTTTAATTTTACAATAATATTGGCAAAATTCAATGTGCCCGCACTTAATTAAAACTTATATTAAAGTTGTATATAAATAATTTTAGATACAAAGAGAAAAAAAACAAAAACTAATTGACTAAATACATAACAAATAAAACAAAAACGTACAAATAGAATATTTGTACTATTATAATATTGGATTATATTGGTGAAGTAAAAGAAGAGGAGCACTAATAGAAGGGTTTTAAACGAGGGAAGGGTTGATACATGACGTATATTAGAGGGAGAAAGTCTAGTGATATACATTCGGGTAAAAAATGATTTATCAAACGCAACAGTTCGGTGAGATGGACAGGACTTGGTAGTACGGGATTGGACTGAGAATTTTAAATTCAAGTTTTCTATGATATAGGAGGGGCGTTAAGTATTCATTGCTTGGAATAAAAAGGAAGCTAACAAATACTGGCATCGGAAGATGGATAGAGCCACTTCAGCTCGGTGTAATACTGGGTTATGAGCGAATCTCTGCTGATCCCGAAAATAAATCGTACTGCGCAATGCATAAGACGTTTAAGTTTAGATTCGAGATTACCCGAGAGTCCACCATATAGCAGGCAGTCATTGTCATTGGGGGGGGGGGGGAGGGAAATAAGAGTTTCAAGTGGGAGAAGATAACGGATTCTATTGAATTGCTTTAAGGTAGCAATGGTTCGACGGGAAATTTGGGCAATATGTGGTTTCCAGGATAAAGTTTGATCAAATGTGACTACAAGATTTTTGACTGACGCATGGAAGGAGATAGGAGTATTGTTTAGGAAAAGGTTGGAGGTTCTGGGCTATATTTAAGGGGAGAGGGAAATCCAATTCGTTAACATTTTGTGATTGTTTTGTCAAATAATATAAAAACTATTATTCCTACAAAGATGAACATTATAAACTATTTTATAGTAAATTTAACTGTACGATATTATAGCGACATCTGTTCGTCCGATGGCTTCTGAAATAAAGTTTTTCATAAATGAAACTTATTGTCCGAACAACTATAAATCAATTTATTTTAGCAAATATCATGAAAACTGCTATTTCTACGAAAATAAACGTCATAAACTACTTTATATCTCACTAAACTAGCTTTAATTTGAGTGCTAATAGACATCTATACGTCACATAGTTCCTGAGATATAGATTTCTCAAAATAAATTCACTAACTACTATTCTTTCAGTAGATTTTTATGAAGTAGCTCTATTAGGGCTAGTATTTCAGCAAATTTACTCTTCTTTAAATAATGTTCCCTTAGGTTTTCTAGTGTTGTTTGTAATTTTAAAGATATAGTGAACCGAGAGAAAAATTATTTTTTTTTTAACGTTTTGAAACAGCCGCTATTTTTTATTCTCCCTACCTATACTTAACAGAGTCATAAATTTTGACTAGTAATTATACATAGTTTTCATTAAAGTAATCAAAAATGTGGATTGCTATTACTGTTATTACAAGAGTTAAAATGTACTAAGGTACAAGTTACTATTGTAAAAGTCAGTTTAATTGTATTAAGTAAAATCTACAAGACTAATAGTATTAGTCATAACTTTATTATGAGCAATTTTTATTGGATCGCCTTTTTTTACACAAAAATAATTTCAATATTACTATAAACCCCCAACAAATTTTTAAAATTCTATGATTAAGGGTTCTGCGAAACATTTTAATAGAATCTAGGATTAGATTGTTTTAGTTCTGACTTATAAATTTTATTACTTCATATTATCCCCTCTCCTGCTACTGTCCCTGACGCTGAAGAATTCCTCCGTGTCGGAAGGCTATAAGGAGATGACTCCAACCTCAATTATTAAGGTCACGCTAGGAGCTGCCTTCACTTTGAAGGATGTTTTTGAAAAATTGCCACCTCATCTCACCCTCAGGACAATGAGGAGGATCCTTAAAGGAGAAGAAAAACTCAGTCTTAACTCCAGGATGGTATTTAAAGGAATCGTAAAAGAAACGGATTGTTCGATAACATGTAGAAACAATGTTCTAAGTAGAGTAATGGCTGTGCTAAGGAGAAGTGAAGATGCACAAATAAGTAATGGTAGAAAAGTGAGAATAGTGTAAAGATTTTTTTTTTTTTTTTAAT
>NW_027108441.1:21049-23821 GCF_000696795.3 Halyomorpha halys
TAAACATATATAAAAGATTTAGAATAATACGTGTATTATTTTCAAAACAATTATGGATAGAATTGTATATTATGGATTTATAGTGAGGGAAAGGACAGCGATGATTGATTTTTATACATTTGGGCTTGGAGAGATGTAACTGAACAAATGAGTGCAGGGAACGATTCGTGGTATCGGCATTGAACCTTCGGTTCACCAAGCCTCTAATTATTATAATTAATCTTCGCCTTCCCTAGTCTGAATAACTTTAACACTAGCCCACCAATCTACACATACTCGGGGACCTATGAAGTGTGGTAAGTTAATTGGGATATTCATGATCTTTAGTTTAACATTTCAAAGCGTGTTAAATGGAAAAACTTATGTTAAATGGAGAAATATTTCCTTCTTTTACCATATTAAAATGATATAACAAGTAACATGGTTGAGAGTCTCTTAATAGGTATGTTAAATGGAAAATGACGCAATAGACCAGCTAAGCTCGTCCATTTTGTTTGTTGTGTTAGGTTACTTGCTCGTTGTTTGTGTTAGTATTGTTTTGGACATTTTTAGAACTAATAAAGCAATGGATTACAATAATAATAATGTAATGACAGTTGTCAATTAGCACATCTAGATTCTCTTTCTCACAAGTTAGAAGATCAACAAGACACTTAAACTATCACTTTTCACTTAATTTGGACAAGTTGTAATAAATTACACTAATCAAAACTTAGAAGTAAACAATAACATAAAGTTTTGGAAGGAAAGGTTATAAAGAAAGTTGCTCAAAAAATCCGCTTGGAGCTCTCATGCATTTAACATATAACATGACTTTAAATAAGGCTGCTCACAATGCTATACTTATATCATTTAACATGGTAATATAGTTTACATGCACAAAAAATATCATGAATACCCCTATTATATACATAGTTTAGTGAAAGTAAAAATTACGTTCAACACAAAACATTTAGCCTAAAAATAAAAATATTATTCTAGGTCAAACTTAATTTAGGTTATGGACCCTTTATGACAAATGTAATCCCTGACGTCCCAGTAAGACCTAGCATACCTGACCTTTTTTCTAGTCCCTCTTTACCTGTGGGATTACCTGGATTGGAAACCGTTTTCTATTCTTCTCTTTACAGCTTTTTCAAAAGCAATTTACAGTTAGTATCTTCAGGTTCAAGTTGTAATGTTTAGCACACCATCTAATATGTTTGTTTTGTTTTTTGGGGGGGGAGAGGATTCTCAAGGGTAAGAAATGTACTATATTTCCTTAACCTCGAGAATCCCCGAGATCCAGGAAGAAGCTCTCATGGATTTAACATTTAACATAACTTTAAATAGGGCTGCTCACAATGCTATACTTATAACATTTAACATGATAAAACATTTTACATTTAACATAACATCATGAATATCCCTTATATTATGATACGCTCACTACACCAATTGTTTTTTTCAGTTCATGAATACAAATGTTTTCCATAACTCAAGTTTATTAAATATTAACTTAATATATTAACAATCAAGTATAAATAAATAATAATTAGTAGATCTTAATCAAGGTAAAATATTTTACATTTAACACGATAACATGAATACTGGATTTTCATGTAGAAGCTTATTTTTTTTCCCTAGCTTCAAATCCTGCCGGTAGGTGTTCCTGATTAAGTCTTAACTTATTATTATTATTGTCGTTATGTTTTTTATTTTAATTTATTCTTTCTCGACCTTTATTTAATCTCAACTCACTTGTTTTATTTTCCGTCTTTTAGTGCGTGAATATTTGTTTTCTCATACCTAATTTTCTTTTTTCACGTGTTATTACGTCTACTGTTCATATTCAACCAAATAGTTTACATAATTATTTTTATATTACTGTCATTTGTCCATTGGTATATAATTTTCTTATCACTTAAATTTACATAATTTTAACCCTAGCTTAATTTACTATTTTATTTTAATTTCCTACTATGTCAAAATATTTTTAGTCGTTTGTGTTTTTTTTTTAGCCCTGATGAAGCTTTACAAAGTGGGGCGAAACGTCGGCAAATAGTTGTTAACTATTTTTTGTTTTATTTTGACCACACCCCCAGCCGTTAGCTTTTTCATTTCTATGACGGTCCCACGAGAAGGAAACTTGACCCGTAATTGATTAGAATAGGTTGGATACTTTATTAAATATTTTTAAAAAATTGAAAAGTTGAATCCAAGTCTTTATAATAGGAATATAAAACATTTAACATTTACCTTCGTCATATATCTTCAATTATGGACAGAATTTAGGATTTTTATTTAATTGTAATGTAGTTTTTTAAGTATATTTGCATAAATGTGGAATGTATTTAGGTGGTTTAATTTGATTCAAACAAATTGAAGAAGATAGTCGGGGGGGGGCAGCAAAGAAAACATAAATAAACAAAAAAATATTTATTTATGCCGACGTTTCAACCTGAATTTCAGGTCTTCGTCAGGGCTATAGAACAAAAGAGATAACAACCATCGTTTAGATAAACATAAAATTGATAATTGATTAATAAAAAATAATTGATTGATAATCATGGAATAAGACGGTAGCAGATTGATAACAGTGAAAGATGAAATATAATATTATGTAGGTAAACTGATATGTATAATATAAGATATATAAGTAGTGTCTAAAAACTGAAAAAACAATTATTGAATCTTTTTTTTTTTTAATTATTTATTTAATGAAATTTACAACTGTACAAAATAATACAATAGGTAAATATGTAGTATGTTTCATATACACTTGAAAATCTT
>NW_027108441.1:24075-24449 GCF_000696795.3 Halyomorpha halys
TTTGGTGGAGCCCCAGAACTCAATTCCATATGTCCAAATTGGTCCGATTATTGTAGTGTATACTAATTGTTTGTAGTGAATGGGAAGTTTATAGCGTTTGTCTAGTAAGAGTGTAAAGATGTGACATGATTTCATATATGAAATTCAAATCATGAAAAATAAAAATCCGGTCAATTTAAAAATAAACCAATAATTTTAGAATTTATTCAATGCTAAAGCGAAAATTTTCTATTGAGGAGACCATTCTCTATAATAGTACAAGGGCCCAAGAGGAGAAAAAAGTTATTTCACCCCAATTTTTGATTACTTTAATGAAAACTATGTATAATTACTAGTCAAAATTGATGAGTCTGCCAAGTATAGGTAGGGGGAAT
>NW_027108441.1:25189-27275 GCF_000696795.3 Halyomorpha halys
TGATTACTTTAATGAAAACTATGTATAATTACTAGTCAAAATTGATGAGTCTGCCAAGTATAGGTAGGGGGAATAAAAAATGGCGGCTGTTTCAAAACCTTTAAAAACACTCATTTTTCATTTGGAGCTCTATTCTTAAAAAGTAGGAACAACACAAGAAAAACCTAGTAGAACGTAATTTAAAGAAGAGCAAATTTGCTAAAATATGAGCCCTAACAGAATTATTTACGTTAAATAGTTTTCGAGATATAGCTTTTTAAAAAGCTACATTTCATAAAAATGTTGTATGGGACGTACTGATATGTCAGTAGTTAGTGAATTTATTTTGAAAAACCTATATCTCAAAATCTGTTTGGCGTACAGATGTCTATTACCACTCAAATTAAAGCTTCTTTAATGAGCTATAAAGTAGTTTAGATGTTTATCTTTGTAGGAGTAATAGTTTTCATGAAATTTGCTAATATAAATTTATTTATAGTTTTTCAGACAAATTTATATTCATATGTGAATATCATAAAAACTACTACCTCTACAAAGAAAAACATAATTACCTATTATATCGTAAATTTAAATAGCTTTAATTTGAGCGCTGGCAGACATCTGTACGTCAAATGGATTCTGAAATAAAGTTTTTCATAAATCAAAATTATTGTCCGAACAACTATAAATCAATTTATTTTAGCATATATTATGAAAACTACTACTCCTACGAAGGTTAAGGTCATAAACTTCTTTATAGTCCATTAAACTAGCTTTAATTTGAGTGCTAATAGACATCTGTACGTCATATAGTTCCTGAGACATAGATTTCTCAAAATAAATTCACTAACTAATAATCTTACAGTACATTTTTATGAAGTAGCTCTATTAGGGCTAATATTTCAACAAATTTACTCTTCTTTAAATAATATCCTCTTAGATTTTCAAGTGTTGTTGGTAGTTTTTAAGATATAAAGCTCCAAATGACTTTAATCCGATAATTAATGACTCCGATTTTTTTTTAAATCGACAATAAGTCGGACAATAAGTTTGATTTATGAAAAACTTCATTTCAGAAACTATTGAACGTACAGATGACTGCCAGCACTAAAATTAAAGCTCGTTAAATTTATAACAAAATAATTAATAATGTTTATCTTTGTAGGAGTAGTAGTTTTTATGATACTTGACAAAATACCATGAAAACTACTATTTGTACGAATATTAAGGTCATAAACTACTTTATATCTCATTAAACGAGCTTGAATTTGAATGCTAATAGACATCTACGTCACATAGTTTCTGAGATATAGATTTCTCAAAATAAATTAACTACTAATGTTTCAGTAGATTTTTAAGAAATTTTGCTTTTAAAAAGCTATATCCCGAGAACTATTGGACGTAAATAGCTCTTTTTAGGCTATTTGAGCAAATTTACTCTTCTTTAAATAATGTTCTCTTAGGTTTTCTAGTGTAGGCGGTAGTTTTTAAGATTTAGAGCTCCGAATGAAAAATTAGTATTTTTTAAGGTTTTGAAACAGCCGCCACTTTTTATTTCCCCTACCTATACTTGGCAGACTCATCAATTTTGACTATTAATTATACATAATTTTCATTAAAGTAATCAAAAATTGGGGTGAGATAACTGCCTTTTTTTCTTCCCGGCTCTTGTATAATGTTTGCTATTTCGAAAACAAATGTTGTGTTTAACAGATACAGAATCCCTGGAGCTGACCGTTCCACCTCCCAGTGTAAAGGACCGAAGGGGCAGTGTTGACTGAGCTAGCAGGGGACCACAGTAGAAAAACAACTACCCCAGGAGGAACGTCTGTTCTGTTAAAGCAACACTAGAAGATTCTCCAACGGCTCTTCAGGGGGTGAGTCACTTGATAGATATCGAACGCAATAAGCCAAATGTACGTGAAGTAGTTCGATAAAATCAGTTCGTATCTCTATGGAAAATACTAGATTTATTGTGTAAATAGAATAAATTTAATCCAATTTAAGTATCAAAACAGTCTATATTTCTTTATAAGTCCAACTTTTTTTTAATAATTTATTTATTGTTATTTACAACTGTATAAAAATATATACAAGAAGTATATTT
>NW_027108441.1:29080-29687 GCF_000696795.3 Halyomorpha halys
TCATGTAATAACATTACAAATAATGAGTTTATAGCCGATCGTAGATAATATATATGAGGAGGTGATATGTCCTGTCAGTGGAGATAAATAAAAAAATAAATAAAAACTTAAATATCAGTGCCAACGTTTCGGCCAAAATTTCAGGCCTTCATCGGGACCAATGATATACCCAGGATCTAAACTAGGGGGGTGGGCAATCAGCCCCTTAGCCAATAGTGACCTTTGCGCAGAGAAAAGTTGTCTTTATATAGAACAAAAGTTTTAAGAACATTATATGTAATTAGATTAACGATTTATTATAATTATTGTTTGAGAGTGGTTTATTTTATTTAAAATTTATTAAAACAAACAAATTTGATCCAAATAATACTCTCAACATTTATTTTCAAAAGCCCTCCGACCATTACAACATTTACTAGACAAATGGTCCAAACTGCCAATCCATTACAAAAGACTGATCTACATGACTGTAATAAGGCCAATCTGTACATATGGAGTTGAGCTTTGGGTCAACTAAACCATCAAATTCCTCCCGAATCCAATCCTTACAGTCCAAAATCCTTCGTAAAATCCTTAATGCTCCTTACTTTATCACGAATCAAGTCAT
>NW_027108441.1:30907-35542 GCF_000696795.3 Halyomorpha halys
ATACTTTATCACAACAATATTGTACAACAGTATTCAGGTTACAAATATTCACTGGCTAATAAATACTTCTTTAACTTAGAATCCATCATTAGAACTAGGTACTGGTTGGGATGAGTTAGGTCTGCTTCGATGACGTAAGGTGGTTCTTGTGTGACGTAACTCCGGTGTCAGCAGGTGACAGACCCAATAACTCGATACGGTAACTTCTCGATTCTTTTTCAAGCCAAAAAATATCCGCGTTTATGTTATTACATTAATGTATCGAGTTTTATAAAGATACTTGAGGTTATTACAATCATGTAATAACATTACAAATAATGAGTTTATAGCTAGATCGGAGAAAATATATATGAGAAAGTGATATGAAGTGTGGTCACTGAAGAACACAAAAAAGTAAAATTATTTATCAGTGCTAATGTTTCGGGCAGAATTACTAGCCTTCATCGGGGCCAAGGGTGTACCCAGGATCTTAACTAGGGGGGCAAACCATGATCAATCTGGGGGGAGGGCAAGTCTTAGTCAGTCAGTCACTTTTGAGTACGGAAAAGACAAATAAAACAAAAAATTTAATAACATTATAAATAATTATATTAATGATTTATTATAATAATTGTTTGAGAGTGGTTTATTTTATTATTAACACAAACAAATTTCATCCAAATATACTCTCAACATTTATTTTCAAAAGCTCTCCAACTATTACAACATTCACAGACAAACGGTCCAAACTTCCAATCCATTAAAAGACTGATCTACATGACTATTATAAGGCCTATCTGGACATACGGATTTGAGCTATGGGGCTCCACTAAACCATCGAATTCCTTCCGAATCCAATCCTTTAGTCCAAAACCCTTCGTAATATCCTTAACGCTCCTTACTTTGTCACGAATAAAATCATACATAAAGACCTTAATGTTCCCTGTGTAACCGATCTAGCCCGAATCAGATATCACTCCTTCCATTATAAACTTCGCAACCACCCAAATCCGCTTGTTTCTAACCTGGCTTCTCCATCATTACCCAATATTCCTCCTAGGCATCTGAAAAGAAGATGGCCCCGAGATCTTCTGTTCAAGAAATGTTATTGGAGTTCTATCAATGGGTAGATTTTCCACATGTTTGTATCATGTCACTATGTTACCAACAGCAAATTCACTAGTATATAGTTTATATAGTTGTAAATAACAATAAATAAATTATTAAAAAAAAAACCTCCAACGTTTCGGCCCTCAGGCCATTTTTAAGGAGACAACCTATAAAAATGTTTGCTTTTATATTAATCACATTATTTCCTCACAACATACTAATATTTTTGACAATACTTTAAATATTGATGCCATATTCATTAAAACGTTTTCCTTATGACAAGGCCTAGTCAGGCTAAGAACAAAAAACGAGATAACATGAGGAGAAGATTGTTAGGGGTGTGATCAGTGAAAAACACAAATAAGTTAAAAAAACATATTTATTAGGGCCAATGTTTCGGCCTGCATTTTTAGCCTTCATTAGGGCTAAGGGAAAAAAAAAACGAGGTAACAACCAATGGATAAAAGAATATATAGACTGATCGAAGTAAATAATTGTACAGAATGAAAATAGATAAATATAAATAAATAAATAAAAATAAAGTAATGAAAGAAAATTTCTGGCCGAAATGACCGCACCCCCAGCCATCTTCTCATTTATATATATTCATGATGTCGTGTTAAATGTAAAATGTTTTACCATGTTAAATTTTATAAGTATAGGAATGTGAGCAACCCTATATAGAATCATGTTAAATGCATGAGAGCTCCTAGCGGATTTTCTGAGCAACTTGTTTTATAACCTTTCTTTCCAAAACTTCATGTTATTGTTTAATTCTAAGTTTTTATTAAAATTATTTATTACAACATACCTAAAGTAAGTAAAAAGAGGAAGTTGTATGAAAGTTTACCCTCTGTTGATCTTGTGATGGTTTGTGAGGAACAGACTCAAGATGAGCTGATCGACAATTGTCATTACATTATTATTGTTTTCGTATATTGCTTTATTAGTCATAAAAACATTCAAAACTAATAAAAAACAAACAAAAAATACTAACACAAACCAAGAGCAAGTAACCTAATACGACAAACATAATGGTGACGAACTTAGTTGGTCTGTTTCGTGAAAAATAGTACTACATAACATATAAATTCGAACTAATATTTTACATAATTTAAATCCTACTTAGCCACATCGTAATTTACTTTTATTTCATGTTATCTATTTTCTTACTTTGTAACATTATCTTAGTTGTTTATATCTTTATGATACCTAAAAAATGGGCCGAAATGTTGATTGGCTCCCAATAAATAGTTTAATTATTATTTTATTTATTTTTACCGCATCCATCATCTTTTATTTATTTATTTATTTAATGTGATTTACAACTGTACAAATAATAAATACAAGGAGTAAATATGTTGTATGTTTCATTTACACTTGAAAATCTTGGTAAGGAACCACCCATTGCTGGTACTTCAAGCATTAATTTATATTAGAAGGTCCCGTGGCCATCTTCTTTTCAGACGCCTCAGAGGATTATCAGGGATTTTTAAGGATGAGATATTAAGAACTAATGGGTTAGGATGGGTTTGGAGTTTGAAATGAAAACACCCATCATCTTTATATATATATATATTTAACACGAGGTTATGGATCTTCCAATACAAAATATTAATTCGACATGGTTCATCCTCCAAAATATTTAATTTTCAAATTTATAGGAAGTATTTATGAAATACGGTAAAATTAATATAATTAAGCTATTTTTTGACTTATACTAATTTTGCCGTCTCCTCTGTATTTACACCAAATTAATATGAGCGTCTTCTTTTAATAATTATTTTTGTGTTATGTTCCATTGGGATAGTTGACAATAGCCATGAAAATCCTTATTTATCTTTGTCCTAAAAATAGAGGTGTCCCTTGTTGAGAGATAGCTTCGCAGTATTTCCAATACCATTACCTTCACTAGGGTGCTAGACAGTGAGACATATTATCGTACGGTTCGTTGAGTCATAGCTTATAAATAACGGCACGTGTCTCTTAAAGGGGAAGGTATTACGGTGTCTTGAAACCAGTGGGCCATCTCTTCAAACCACGGAGCCCTACAGTGTCTCGCGATCTGTTAGGTTTCCTAATACCTCTTAGAACAAGAGTCCAGTAGGAGAAACAAGGTAATTATTTCATCCCAATTTAACTGAAAACTATATATTATTAAGAGTCAAAGTTGATGGTTCAGCCAAGTATAGGTAGGGGGGATAAAAAATGGCAGCTGTTTCAAAACATTAAAAAAAAATAATTTTCCATTCGGAGCTCTATATCTTAAAAATTAGCAGCGACACAATAAAACCTAGGAGAACGGCATTTAAAGAAGAGTAAATTTTCTAAAATATGAGCCCTAATAGAGTTATTTACGTTACATAGTTTTCGAGATATAGCTTTTTAAAAAGCAACACTTCATAAGATTCTTTTATGGGACGTACGATCAGTAGTTACTGAATTTATTTTGAAAAAATTATATCTCAAAAACCATTTGACGTACAGATGTCTATTAACACTCAAATTAAAGCTAGTTTAATGAACTATAAAGTAGGTTATAATGTTTATCTTCGTAGAAGTAATAATTTACGTGAAATTTGCTAAAATAAATTAATTTATAGTTGTTCGGATAAATTCATTTGCCAAATTCATTTTCATATGTGAATATCATAAAAACTACTACCCTTACGAAAATAAGTGTTATAATCTACTTTATAGTAAGTTAAATTTTTTTGCTTACTCTTAATTGTAGAAAACCCGGTGGTTGAGCGTGATCATGAAAGAATCACCTCGTAGTACAAGCGTTGTTCACGAAACAATCCTTCCATGCAAAGAACTGAACGAACCCCTTCCACGGGTTGTAACGTGAAAGGTCATTGTTGAAAAGATTTTCCAAATATCAGAATATTACAAAGCCTATATATTATATTTCTACAAAATGCTCTTGGAATCATCTCTGGACAACATTTTTAATTAACGTTGTCGAAGTATATAATAATAGCTTTTGAAAAATAAAATGTATCGATACCCGACAGGGATCGGTACGGAAAGACGCAGAGGAAGAAATGAAAGGACTTTTTGCTTGAGCATATAACTGACATGAAGTTAAAAGTAAACGAGCGTGGGTGCAAAGCAATACGACCATCAAAGCTCTACGGCCCTCCCACAGTAAATAGATATGGGGAAGAAGGGGTCGTAAATCGATAGCACTCTCGATTTACTGGAATCGATGTTTGAGTCAATTGTCGAGAATTAGTCAAAGGACAAGCATTACGAGTGATACTTCTAGTCAATTATATTCCTTTTTACTTTCATTTCCTTTACATGGAATATATATTAGGGGTATTCATGATATTGTGTTAAATGTAAAATGTTTTACCATGTTGAATGTTATAAATATAGCCTTGTGAGCAGCCCTATTTAAAGTTATGTTAAATCGTAAATGCATAAGAGCGCCTAGCGGATTTTCTGAGAAACTTGCTTAGTAACCTTTCCATCCAATACTTCATGTTATTAGGGATATTCATGATGTTGTGTTAAATGTTTTACCATGTTAAATGTTAT
>NW_027108441.1:36752-38698 GCF_000696795.3 Halyomorpha halys
ATAATAATATATATTTAAAATATTTCTTTCAAGCTGGATACCAAATTTAGCAAAATGAGATTATTAAATAGACATATTATATAGACCTGAAGTCAATGATTTTAGTAACAATACTTAACATACAAAGTCATAGAATGTTATAGATAATACTGGAAGATAATTGATTGACCGTGTGTATAGATGAATGGAATATGGTCCGGGTGCGGTAAAAAAAAACTCAAATAGTAAATAATTATACTATTTTATTGAGCCAACGTTTCGCCCCACGTTGCAGGGCTTCGTCAGGGGTAAAAAAGATACAGACACTATAGTTACAAAAAGGAAAAAAAAAACCTAAGTGGAAAATAACAGGGAGTTCATTTATATTCATGTATCTTATCTTTTAATTTATATTCATGTGTTACCTTCCTAAGTGTACTTATATTAATTACTAATTTTTGTTTCTTAATCACTTACACACATTGTAACCCATTATTTTATACTTTATTTTTCCTTTGTTTTACTATGTTTTTTTTATTTTATTAATATCTCTTCTCCCCATATTATGTATATTACCATTTATTGTTCACCTAACTTAAATACTTTTAGTTAGGGACGTGACGGCCGTGCGTATTGAGGCGCAGGTCCCAGTGCGTTCGGTTCGGAACGTTGTGGGTTCGATTCCCACCTGAGGCAGTTAAATATTCATTTTTCGGCGGTCCCGAACAATGAATCTTGACACTCCCACCTTGGTTAGTACCCAGGTAGCCGCCAGGGGTTGGCAAAAAGGACCACTAGGCCCACTTGCCGGACTTGTTCCCCCCACCAAATACCAGTACCATTACCAGTAGTTAACAAGTTAACTGTACATTTAATGAAAAAAATTTAATGTTATTAAAAATGTTAAAAGATGTAAGTTTAAAGATTCTTAGATTAGGTTAAACTATATGGGTACCATATCTGTTCAATTGCTTACCAGATGAACTAATAAATAAATCAACCACAAAAAAAAAAAAATAATAATAAATAAATAAATAAAAAAGAAATAATTGTAATAGATAGTTGACAGTGGATGACTTGCTTGGGAAGATGGTTGGGGAAGGGGTGCGGTCAAAATATAATACAAAAAGTTAAAATAATAAATGAGTTATTTCAACTTATTTGTATTATATTTTGAGCGCACCCCTAATTTTTCATTCGGGGCTCTATGTCTCAAAAAGTAAGAACAACACAACAAAACCTACGAGAACGTCATTTAAAGAAGAGCAAATTTGCTAAAATGTGAGCCCTAAAACAGTTATTTACGGTAAATAGTCAAAAATCATTTGACGTACAGATGTCAATTAGCACTCAAATTAAAGCTAGTTTAATGAGCTATGAAATATTTTATGACATTTATATGACATCTGTACGCCCAATAGTTTCTGAAATGAAGTTTTTCATAAACCAAACTTATTGTCCTAACAACTATAAATCAATTTATTTTAGCAAATATTATGAAAACTACTATTCCTACAAAGGTAAAGGTCATAAACTTATTTATAGTTCATTAAACGAGCTTTAATTTGAGTGCTAATAGACATCTGTATGTCTCATAGTTCCTGAGATATTGATTTCTCAAAATAAATTAGCTAACTACTAATCTTTTGAAATATTTTTAAGAAATTTTTCTTTTTAAAAAGCTATATCTCGAGAACTATTGGAGGTAAATAGCTCTTTTATGGCTAATATTTCAGCAAATTTACTCTTCATTAAATAATGTGCTCTTAGGTTTTATAGTGTTGTTGGTAGTTTTTAAGATATAGAGCTCCGGATGAAAAATTAATGTTTTTTAAGGTTTTGAAACAGCCGCCATTTTTTATTCCCCCTATCTATACTTGGCAGTCTCATCAGTTTTGACTAGTAATTATACATAGTTTTCATTAAAGTAATCAAAAATTGGGGTGAGATAACTGCCTTTTTTTCTT
>NW_027108441.1:38748-39323 GCF_000696795.3 Halyomorpha halys
AAAAGAAGGCAATTTTTTTTCGATTTAACATGAGCTTTTCCATTTAACACGCTTTAACATGTTAAACGAAAGATCATGAATACCCCTAATGTTTACTTTTACGTTTTGATTGCAGTAATTTATTACAACATGCCTAAAGTAAGTGAAAAGTAGAAGTGTAAAAGTTTGGTTACTGATTATATTTTTTAAAAAAATCCAAAACACAAGACAAAAGAAAAAAAAACACAAACTACGAGTAAGTAACCTAACAAATAAACCGGTGACAAGCTCAGCTGTTTCGTGGCGTCATTTCCATTTAACAGACCTAGTAACAGACTCTCAGCCATGTTACATGTTATATCTTTTTGACATGGTAATAGAAGGAAATATTTCTCCATTTAACATACGTTTTGACATGTTAAACTAAAGATCATGAATATCCCTACCTATTAAGGGAAAACATTGCGATTATTAAGTAAGAAAAATTTCGAATTAAAGTTTTTAACGGAAATTTATACACGTATTAAGTCTAGATAACCAAGTTTTTCAAAATGGTCGGTACGTGTACACGCGTGACCAATAGTCGAATAAAATGG
>NW_027108441.1:41776-42681 GCF_000696795.3 Halyomorpha halys
GCCACGTGGGAACAGTTTCGCTACTCGGTTACATTATCTGCATGTTGTCATGCATTTTTCAAACAATTATTATTACATAAACAAAAAATAAATATATCATTCCATTCTGACCAAATATCTTTACGAATGAGTACATTCCAATTAACCTATACATTTAGGTGGGGGAATAAAAAATGGCGACTATTTCAATACGTTTAAAAAAAACAAATTCATTCACAGCTCTAAACTAATAAACTAGGGAACGACACTAGAAAACCTAACATACCAAAATTTAAAGTAGAGTAAATTTGCTAAAATATGAGCCCTAGTAGAGTTCTTAACGTACAATAGTTCTCGAGATACAGCTTTTTAAATTACAACATGTCATTAAAAATGCACTGAAAAATCAGTACTTAGTGCATTTATTTTAAGAAATCTATATCTTAAAAAATACTTGACGTACAGATATCTATTAGCACTCAAATTAAAACTAGTTTAATGTGCTATACGGTAGTAAATATTGTATTATTGTGTTATTTATTTATTTTTTCTATTCATTTCCTTTGTTTAACTTAACATTTATTTTGCTTCTTTATCTCATATTATGGTTACATATTTCAGTTATTACATACATTTTCTTTCTTTCAATTTTATTTTTCTTTTCATATTTTTTTTTTTTAATATTTATTTATTGCTATTTACAACTGTAGATTATAATACATTTAGTAAATCTAATCTAAGTTAAATTGGAGTGTTACAGACGTGTAGAGAAACTACTCATTAATAGCACTCTAATGATATGTTACATTACATCGTGGCCATCTTCTTTTAAGGCGCCTCGGAGGATTGTCAGGAATGGAAGAGGATACAAGGTTAGAAACTAGGGGGTTTGAGTGGTTAGAGAGTTTATAATGGAAGGAGTGATA
>NW_027108441.1:45051-47306 GCF_000696795.3 Halyomorpha halys
GTAGGTTTACGACGAAGGGTAAAGGTGATTTGATGGGATTTGTTGGAATTTATCTTAATCCTCCAATTACGACACCATTCTTCGAGAGCTGTGATATAGGATTGGAGATTTTGGGATACAATTAATGGGTTATTTTCCATAATTTTAATTTTTAAATAATTAATAAACTAATATATTCATATTTCTTTGCATTATATAACTTCATTTTTTAATTTATTTCCTTACTTATGTTATTTTATCTACTTATTCAATTACCTATGTATACAATTTATTTTCAAATTCTTTCATAATTTTATTTTATTAATTCCATTCCCCATAATTCCATACATTTATTTACTTTATGTCATTATGTTAACATTTTCTGTATCCATTGGTCGTTATCTTGTTCTGTTCTTAGCCCTGAGGAAGGTTAGAAATTCTGGCCGAAACATTGGCACAATTAAATAAGTTATTTCAACTTATTTGTGTTTATTTTGACCGCACCCCTCCCCCCAACCATATACTCATATGTAGTTAATATTGTTTATTTTCGCAGGTGTAGTAGTTTTTATGATGTTTAGAAAATAAATTCACAAACATTCGTCATTTGTATATAGGTGATTTTTTGCGAAACGAAGAATTTTCCTCATGCGTGTTAATAATATGTGTTAATTTAGGAGGGATTGAACTATTCCGATAGATTGGTTCATACAATATCAAATATTTTTACTTGCAATGAGGTGTAGATAGTTGATCGTAGATTAATGATTGGAGAAGTTTGTCGGGGGGTGCGGTGAGCAAAGAACAACATAAATAAACAAAACCATAATTTATATTTATATATTTAAGTAGGTATATAAGATAATAATCACACTGTAATTCAGATATAAGCCACTCACTATTTGTCATTGTCTGTCATATAGTTCAATTTGTAGATTCAATTTTTTTTTTTTTCTGTTTTTTAGACACTACTTGCATATCTTTTATTATACATATCTTCTTACCTACATGATATTATATTTCATCTTTCACTGTTTTCAATCTACTACCATCTAATTCCACGATTATCAATCAATTTAATTTTTTTTTTACTATTAAATTATCAGTTATCAATTTTTTATCATTTATGATTCAATTTAATATTTTGCATAATTCCAAATTTGTTTGTACACTATTCCTTTTTAATTTTATGTTTCTCTAAATGTTGTTGTTATCTCTATTGTTCTATAGCCCTGATGAAGACCTGAAACTCAGGTCGAAACGTCGTTATAAAATATATAAATATGGTTTTGTTTATTTATGTTCTTCTTTGCTGACCGCACCCCCCGACAAACTTCTCCAATCATTAATTTTTACTTGTAGCATGACATTCAAATTTCATTAGTTGAACAATGCGCTCTCATGAGCAGGATTAGAAATACAATACCTAACTCTTTGCCACGTGGACGTCCTCAATTATGAAGCCGATTATACAGAGAATACAATTATACAACCTCTATAAGCTAAATTACCTGAATATATTATATATCCACATTCATGGTATTGAATTGATTTAATTATACATGGCTGTTTATTTCATCGAATTTCAAAGCATAATTATAAACGGCTTTTGGTTGGTTGAATGCATGCTGATACCATTTACGATCACTGATTACAAGGGTTGGCAATAATTCGAACAATAAAACATATAAAATGGAACAAATACAAAGTTTGTTTCGGCCAACTATGAAAATTAAAATCTGTACCGCTACAACCCATGAAGAATCACGGATGTAAGTACTTTGTAAAGGAGTACTGTTACTAGACCAACGGTTGTGCAAGGAGGTGATTTGGTCAGAATCACGCTTGACCGCCAGATTTTTACCCATTTATAGGTACCCAATTTAAGCTGGGTGGACCCCAGGAGGGCTCCAGAACACACAGAAAGTTGACTCACGGCTACAGAGCAACAGAAAACAATTTTCTGCCCAGCCAGATTCGAACTTGGATCCTTGGAGTTAGTAGCCACGTGCTTTACCACGTAGCTACCGCGCTCTCAGCCAAGCCTTGAGTTAACTTATATTTTTAAGAACATCGAGTTTGCCATGTGTTACCATGGTTACCAAACTACAGACATCGGCACCTGCAGGTAGAATTAATGAGCTATTGATAGCTGACCATAGATTAAATGGGTAGGAGTGGTCAGCAAATCAACAAATAAAATATTTTTGAATAGGAAGATGGTCAGGGTTGCGGTCAAAGGAGAAACAAAAATAGTTTACAACTATTTATTTTCC
>NW_027108441.1:51595-53033 GCF_000696795.3 Halyomorpha halys
GATAGTTAATACAATATAGGATATAATAAAAATGATAGTAAAAGAAGTAACTAATAATAATAAAAACAAATTAAGAAAAATAATTATTTATTTATTTATTAAAACAAATTTCAGTTATATAGATATACTTTTTGTAATCATAGATACTTACTAGACAAACGGTCTAGACTGCCGATCCATAACAAAAGACTGATCTACACTAATATATAAATATCTGGATAATATGACTGGACAATAATAAAGAATAATTTTGTTTTATATATTTGAATTTCAGACCCACTCCATTTTAACTAAGATCAAATTTACTGAATGTATTATGTAATATACAGTTGTAATTTCAATAAAGATATTAAAAAAAAGAAGAATTTTAGATCAGTTATATCATATATTATTCAAAAATGTTTAATCTGAGTGCCTATTTTTTATTAAAATTTATATTATTGGTGAGTGGGTAGCTGAGAGGCAAGGCACTACTAACTCCAAGGACTCTGGTTGGAATCCGGCTATTCTGACAATGATTGTTGATAATTATTTTATGTTTCTCTGCTGCCGTAAGTCAGGTCTGTGAATTAGTAAGCATTCTGAGCCTCATTAAGTGGATGTCCTTAATTGGGTAAAAATCCGAAGGTTGGGCGTGGCTCTGACCAAATCACTTCCATGCACAATCGTTGGTTTAGTAAAACTATTTACTTACAGAAGGTTTAATTTTAATATATATTATTAGTGTTGTTTTTCGCTAAACATTTGTCGTAAATGTTCCTTTTGATTGGATTCTGGAAAAACAGGTTTTTTGGCAAAATACAAATTTAATAAAATGTATCCTTATCATCCTCCCATCCTGTCCTTTCCTTGTCCTTATCTCCGATCTTCAACTCCGTGATTGGCTATGATGATTAATAGTTTTTAGGAGAACGTACTACACTACAAGACCAATAAAAGGAGAAATTGCTCAAAAGGTGCAGTTCACAAATTATTATGGCTTATTTTTTATTGAGTTTCAACGTTTCAGCCTAAATTTAAGGCCTTGATGAATGTGAGGTTCCGCAGTTTTTTTTATTTTATTCTCCACGTAACATAAGGAACAATAACCACCGCTACAAGAAGAAGCCCAGCGGGGCACACCGTCTTTCTAAAAATAACGTGTCCCCCCCTCCTGACATTTCCAAGAGAATCGATATGACCAAGGTATCGATACCGAGGAAGGGTTCACGTGTCGCACTCTATATATAGCTGTCTCATTCACAACATGCTTCTATGCCCCAATGTACATCGGCGTACCCGTGGTAATGGATTCCACATTGTGGATTAATTTTATTACATTGTAGGCTCATTTAAATTAACTTATGTAAGAATTAGAATGGCAATGGAGTATTGGGTATGGGTTTTATAATCATGAGATCTAACTGCAAGTTAAAAGAAATCGTGAACAAATAATTTT
>NW_027108441.1:53083-53387 GCF_000696795.3 Halyomorpha halys
TTTTATAATCATGAGATCTAACTGCAAGTTAAAAGAAATCGTGAACAAATAATTTTTACAGACAATATTTGAAGTTTTAAAAAATAATTAAAGAACCGAATAATTCAATGCCGATGGAACTAAATTATTAATCTTACCAATATGATAAAACAAATTAAAGAATATTAATGAGGTGTATATAGTTTACCGTAATATAAAAAATAAATACATAAAATATTTTTTAATGCCGACATTTCGACCTGATTTTCAGGTCTTCATCAGGGCTATAAAAACAAAAAGACAACAACCATCATTTAAAGAGAGA
>NW_027108441.1:54105-54953 GCF_000696795.3 Halyomorpha halys
AGAAATTAGGAAAGAACAGGGGATAAGAAGAAATAAATGGAGAAAGGGGAATGAAGAAAGTAAGAAATGCGAGAGTAAGGTTATAGGAGGAGAATACAGGCTACATTAATATAAATTGCAAAAACAGCCGCAAGAGTGCAGGTCGGCAAAAGACGTTACATAAACAGAAATCTAACGGTCAAAAGATCGTAGAGACAAAATAGTCAATGTGAGAGTAAAAAAAGAAAAAGAAAAAAACCAACATAAAATGTAAAATAATGAGAGTCCAAAAAATAATAAAATGTATTAATATATAAAGGGCGTGTAAAAACGGATATATTAAAGGGGAGTATGTAAAAATAATGTTATAGAAAATAAGAAGAAATATGGAGAATAGGAAATGAAGAAATACGAGATAAGATAAGAGAGAAAAAAAAATAAATTAAGTTGTAGGCAGAGAGAATATTAAATTACGCGTCGAATGAGTACGTTAATTAACATTCCTCGTAGTGACAGTCCGATTGAGTGAGCTCCTCTTATCTCATAGTCTCCTATTATAATAGGTTATAGTAGAAGTTATATATAAAACTTGAATGTCCTAAGCATGTGAAAATGGGTGGTACTACACAAAATTGCGATTGATTGGGGGTTGAGTTGGTCGCAAGTTAAAGGTGGGATTAGTAAATAGAAAAAATAGAAGAAAAAAATATTTAAATCTATTAAACAATTAACTACCCCATCCCATTGAAAATTCCAGGGCTAGGTGTGCAAGAGAAGAACTGGAAAGGATTAATTAATAACATTTCCAAAAGATATAACACACACATAACAGTTGTGGCAAAAACTGGTCGAGGATCTAACAAGGAAAT
>NW_027108441.1:55671-56720 GCF_000696795.3 Halyomorpha halys
TGATTACTAACTATGGACAAGACAGTAGTAGATTGATTACATTATTATTTATATACATATAAATGTGAGCAACAAATAAATGATACAGTGGAAAGAATCTATAAAGAATTAGTCAAAGAAATTAGGAAAGAACAGGGGATAAGAAGAAATAAATGGAGAAAGGGGAATGAAGAAAGTAAAAAATGCGAGAGTAAGGTTATAGGAGGAGAATCCAGGCTATATTGATATAAATTGCAGGAAAAGCTGCTAGAGTGCAAGTCAGCAAAAGACGTTACATAAACAGAAATCTAACCGTCAAAAGATCGTAGAGATAAAATAGTCAATGTGAGAGTAAGAAAAGAAAAAGAAAAAAACCAACATAAAAAGGTATAAAATGTAAAATAATGAGAGCCCAAAAAGTAATAAAATGTATCAATATATAAAGGGCGTGTAAAAATGGATATATTAACGGGGAGTGTGTAAAAACAATGTTATAGAAAATAAGTAGAAATATGGAGAATAGGAAATGAAGAAGTAAGAGATTAGATAAGATAGAAAAAAAAAAAACTTACAGTTGTAGGCAGAGATAAAGAATATTAAATTACGCGTCGAATGAGTACGTTACTTCATTCCTCGTAGTGACAGTCCGATTGAGTGAGCTCCTGTTATCTCATTTCTCCCATTATATAAAACTACAATGTCCTAAGCATGTGAAAATGGAGGGTACTACAAAAAATTACGACGATTGATTGCAGGTTGCGTTGGTTGCGTTGATGATTGCGTTGGTTGCAGGTTAACGATAGGGCCGAGTCTCGACATGTTGTGATGAGAAAAAAAATTATTTAAATCTATTGAATAATTAACTACCCCATCCCATTGTAAATTCCAGGGCTAGGTGTGTAAGAAAAGAACTGGAAAGGATTAATTAATAACATTTCCAAAAGATATAACGCACACATAACAGTTGTGGCAAAAACTGGTCGAGGATCTAACAAGGAAATAAAAGGAGTGTGCATGTGAAAGAGGATAAGGAAGAAGCACCCCATTCTATAACAATCGATAGCCGAGGA
>NW_027108441.1:59462-60149 GCF_000696795.3 Halyomorpha halys
TGTTCATAAATCATTGTCCTCAATTTTTACTCATTATAACCTATATAATATAATCCTTGCAAGTTAACCGTACATGTAAAAAACATGGCCAAATTTAATTTTAAAAAATAAATAAATGTTAATAAATTATTAACTGTCTTATTTTAAAGATTCTTAAATTAGATGAGGAGAAGATGGTTGGGGGTGCGGTCAATGAAAGTTCAAAAATTGTATTAATATTGTCCCTGAGGATGGCCGAATTGGCCGAAACGTCGGACTTGTAAAGAAAATAAAAGGTTTCGAGACTATAATGGATATAAATTGTTTATTTAAACAACATTAACCAGACTCAAGAAAGTATTTAAGATTATAAATAAAAAAAGAATATTTTAGATAAATTTTTCAAAACAAATTCACAAACTACTGATCTTTCAGTACGTCCCATACAACATTTTTATGAAATGTTGCTTTCTAAAAAGCTATATCTCAAAAACTGTTTAACGTAAATAACTCTATTAGGGCTCATATATTAGCAAATTTGCTCTTCTTTAAATGAAGTTCTCTTAGGTTTTCTTGTGTTGTTCCTACTTTTTAAGATATAGACTTCCGAATGAAAAATTAGTTTTTTTTTATCGTTTTGAAACAGCCGCCATTCTTTATTCCCCCTACCTGTACTTGGCAGACTCGTGAATTTTGACTAGTAATTAT
>NW_027108441.1:60199-60998 GCF_000696795.3 Halyomorpha halys
ATTTAACACGCTTTAACATAGATCATGAATACCCCTATAATATAATCCTTGCAAGTTAACCGTACATGTAAAAAACATGGCCAAATTTAATAAAAAAATAAATAAATAAATGTTAATAAAATATTAAAATGTCTTATTTTAAAGATTAGGTTAAACTATACAGTACCATATCTATTAAATTGCTTACCAGAAGAACTAATAAATAAATCAGCCACTATGAAAACTAAAAACTAAATATTTGACTGTGGTACTTTCTTACTTCTATGATTCCCAATAACTGATTTTGATTCACCATATAACCATATCTGCCTGTAATTAAAATTCTTTATAACAGTAATTTATTTGTTAAAATTTATCACAACATAATATCATAAGTAACTGTGATAAAGAATTTTAATTTTTGTTTTAATGTGAAAATCAACTAATTAAAAATTGTTGAATTGACCTGGGCAGAATAGCCAGCATGAAGTTGTGGTTTTTAAATTATTTAGTACAAAAATTGTATTAATATTGTCCCTGAGGATGACTGAATTGGCCGAAACGTCGGACTTGTAAAGAAAATAAAAGGTTTTGAGACTATAATGGATATAAATTATTTATTTAAACAACATTAACCAATCTCAAGAAAGTATTTAGGATTATAAATAAAAAAGGAATATTTTATATAAATTTTTCAATACAAATTCACAAACTACAGATCTTTCAGTACGTCCCATACAACATTTTTATGAAATGTTGCTTTTTAAAAAGCTATATCTCAAAAACTGTTTAACGTAAATAACTCTATTAGGGCTCATAT
>NW_027108441.1:61676-64212 GCF_000696795.3 Halyomorpha halys
ACTTCACTGAAATCCTCATTATTTTTTTTTTTTTTAATTTTTAGTGAACAAAAAATCATTTTTATTGAAGCAGTAATATTTTGTTGTTATTGTTCAGAGAGAGAAAAATCTCCTGGCATATAATAACCAAGAAGAAAATGTGTTCACTCTGAGTTACACGCTAAAAATGCTTAATTCTGTTAATACCTTCTTTTTTTTTTTAACGAAAAAATTGGAATCGTCAATAATCTTCCAGGAAAACCCAGAACATTTAGCAAAAAATCTTATAAAAATCGGAAGCCCATAAAGTACGAGCAAACAAATACTGATTTTTATATATTAATCGTGGAAGGTTATTGATTGGCCGTGTGTATAGACGAATGGAATATGGTCCGGGTGCGGTAAAAAAAAACTGAAATAGTAAATAATTATACTATTTTATTGAGCCAACGTTTCGCCGCACCTTGCAGGGCTTTGTCGGGGCTGTTTTGACGGTAGTCAAAAACCAAAGTACTACTTTGACTATGACTACCGTCGAAACAACCCTGACGAAGCCCTGCAACTTGGGGCGGAACGTTGGCTCTATAAAATAGTATAATTATCTACTATTTGAGTTTTTTTTTTACCGCACCCGGACCATATTCTATTCTTATATATTAATAATTTTATTCAGCATTCATATAGAGAAACACGTATTTAATAGGTATATTTTTATTAAATATTTAATTTAAAAAATAAATATAAAAGTCCTTTGTGGTTATCAAGAAGCCCAAAGACGAGCTATAATACGCAGAGAACCGAAGGCACCCGAAGATTGCCGAGAACACCCGAGTATAGTTCCTTGGCCCACTTTCCCCTCTATCGTACTTTCTTACGTCAATCGGCCATCTGAAAGCATTTCGATTTTTTCTTTTGTAATATCGATAAATCAAGGCGATATATAATTCGAATAAATGTAATATAAATATCAAATGTATATGAATCTCAAAAATTATTATATAAATATACTGGATTTTCTTTTTAGGAAATTCGATTATATTATTATTTTTAAATTGTTCAGGATAATGAATAAAAACATTAAAATATAATATAATCTATTCTATATTATGTTTGTACAACGTTTGGAGACAATTGGAGAACGGCAGATCGGATTTCCAAGATTACACTGTATTCGTAAATAATTAAGTAAATTGTTATTCTCATGCTCAATAATTATATTCATTTGTAACATATTTATATTTAATAAAATAATGGTTGTTGCATTCCTTTGACTATAATTAGAGACCTTACAATTTTTTTTACATTTATTATTTATATAATATTTTTTTTAAATTGTTGACATGAAAAAAAATTCCAAATAGAATATAATCCATAATTTGTTTTTACAACGTTTCGGGGCAATTATTCCATCACTCATGCACCTTAGTAATCCTAAATTTAAGGATTAAAATTAACTACCTGTTTAAATTAAAATTAAATACCAGTTTTGACTTAATTAAAATTAAGTCAAAACAGGTATGCATTCTGTCTCATCATTTGATTTGTGTTATGTTTTTTGTTTTTTTCTTTTTACTCTACTACTTTTTTCTCTTTATTTGTATTTTCTTTAATATTTCTTCTATTATCTATCTGTTACTATTACCCTTTTCATTTACTATTTACAACCTTTAGTTTTCTTATTATATCTTACTTTTTTACATTTTATACCCCTGTTATTTTACACTTATAGTTTTTTCTATTTTTTTTTTCCCTTTTGTAACTAAGTGTTTGTATCCTTTTTAGCCCTGACGAAGCCCTGCAACGTGGGGCGAAATGTTGGCTCAATAAAATAGTATAATTCTACTATTTGAATTTTTTTTTACCGCACCCAGACCATATTCCATTCATCTATACACACGGTCAATCAATAATCTTCCAGTAACATTAGGTTATTCTTATCAACAATTTTTATTTATATTATATCTAAATATTTAAAAAATTTAAACTATAAGTGTATAGATGACATGATTTCAATATGGAAATTGAAAATATGATAAATATGTAGTAAATATAATTAAGTAAATTTTTAAATATACACCAACAATAAAGATAATAATTGTTGATAAGAATAATTTAATTTAGGTACGGGATAATTGTCCGAAACGTTTTACAAACAAAATATAGAATAGATTATATTCTATTTGGAATTTTTTTTATCTCAACAATTAAACAAAATATTATATAAATAATTAATGTAAAAAAATTGTAAGGTCTCTAATTATAATCGAAGGAATGCAATAACCATTCTTTTATTAAATATTAATATGCTACAAATAAATATAATTATTGGGCACGAGAATAACAATTTACTTAATTATTTACGAATACAATGTAATTTCGGTAATCTGAATTTCTATACTCCGAACTGCCGTTTAAAAATAAAATTATTTCATATTATATTAAACTCAGGAGGCAATAAAATTATTGTTTTTAAATAAAAGCGCACATGTGTAAAAAACATTTTTCTTTCCGATCTATAGGCAAGTTCTTTTAATCACAGTGAAAATTGAAATTTCGA
>NW_027108441.1:65233-66140 GCF_000696795.3 Halyomorpha halys
AGACATATGTGCGTCTTATGGATCTAGAGATATATTTTTTCAAAAATCCAACATTTTATATGAACAATTATAAATTAACATTTTGTGAGTTTATCTTAGGAAATATCATGAAAACTACTATTCCTAGGAAAGTATAGGTCATAAAATATTTTGTAGTAAATTTAACTAGCTTTAATTTGAGCGCTGGCAAACATCTGTACGTCCAATGGTTTCTGAAATGAAGTTTTTCATAAATCAAACGTATTGTCCGAACAATTATAGATCAACATTTTGTGAGTTTATTTAGGTAATATCATGAAAACTACTATTCCTACGAAGATAAACATCATAAACTACTTTATAGTACATTAAACTAGCTTTAATTTGAGTGCTAATAGACATCTGTAGTCAAGCCATTTGAACTTCGCTGGACCAAATACATTAGTCTGCAAAGAGACAATGATAAAAAATAAAAGCAGTTAACCACCGAGTGGATTCTAGTACATTCCGAGAACTTTTGAAAACGCCCTCAAAAATATATCTCTGGACCCATAAGATGTTCATATGTCTGCCAACACTCGAAATTAAGTTAATTTAACTTACTATAAACTAGTTTATGACAAATATCTTTGTAGGGGTATTAGTGTTTATGATAATCGTATATGAATATAACTTTGTCTGAACAACTCTAAATCAATTTATTTTAGCAAATATCAAGTAAACTACTACTAGTACGAATATATATGTCATACTTTATACATACTACTTTATAGCACACCAAACTAGCTTTAATTTGAGTGCTAATAAACATAAAATGATTTTTGAAATATAGGTTTCTCAAAATAGTATATATGTATATATAGTTGACCGTAAAAATTGATATATAAGAAGATGGTCAGGGTTGCGGTCAAAAGAGAAACGAAAATAT
>NW_027108441.1:66365-70317 GCF_000696795.3 Halyomorpha halys
CACTGAAGAGGATCTAGGAGGGTGAATTCCGGAGAGCGAATTTGTTGATCGGGCGAATTGAAAAATTGTGAAAGGGTGAAATTGGAAAAGCAGAAGGAAATAACAGTAAACTACTACTCGTACGAATATATATGTCATACTTTACATTATAGTACATTAAACTAGCTTTAATTTGAGTGTTAATAAACATAAAATGATTTTTGAGATATAGGTTTCTCAAAATAAATTCACTAATTATTGATCTTTCAGTGAATTCTTTATGATATGTTAGAAATTTAAAAATAAATACCTCGGAAACTATTAAACGTAAATGTCTCTATTAGGGTTAATATTTCAGCAAATTTGCTCTACTTTAAATGATGTAAGCTTAGGTTTTATAGTGTTGTTCGAAATTTTAAATATATAGAGCTCCGAATAAAAAATTAAAGTTTTTTTAACGTTTTGAAACATCCACCATTATTTATTCCCCCTACCTATACTTGGCGACTAATAAATTTTAACTAGTAATTATTATACACAGTTTTCATTAAAGTAATAAAAAATTGGGGTGAAATAACTACTTTTGTTTCACTTTGGCTATAGTAATAGTACAATTACTATCGCGAGAGTAAACTTTTGCAGTAGAAACACGGTTTTACGGTCGTCAAGAGCTAGAAGAGAATCCTTTCACTGGAACAACTAGAAGCAGGTCATTACGAATCCACCATCTCCAAGAGCATTCCACTGGCGGAAATGCTGACGAAAGATGTTCGAGGAAACGGCTGAGCACGACAGTCCAGGAACTGAGATTGCTACAGGAAATTCCTTATTTTTTATCTTCGGCCCCGACCATCCCCAGGTCCTCATTGGCTGGATGTCCTTGCTAAATATTTGGCTAGAATTTGTATTTCTGTGAATAATAAAAAAATCTTTGAGAATTCGAACTTAGAAAGAGTCTTAGTAAAATTCAAATTCGTTAGTCAGGTTATTAGGTTGGTGCATACGAAATGTCTGATTTTTTTACAAGCAAATATTTCTTTTTCTGGAAGATTATTGATTGACCGTCTGTATAGATGAATGGAATATGGTCCGGGTGCGCTCAAAAAACTCAAATAGTAAATAATTATACTATTTTTATTGAGCCAACGTTTCGCCCCACGTTGCAGGGCTTCTTCAGGGCTAAAAAAGATACAAACACTTGACATAGTAACAAAAAAAAAAAAAGAAAACATAAGTGGAAAATAACAGTGGTATACGATGAAAAGTAAAATATAATAAAAACAAATTTGTAAGCAGTGAATGATAAGGGTAATAGTAACAGATAAATAAGAGATAAAATAAGAGAAGAAATATTAAAGAAAGTTCAAATTAAGAGATGAAAAAATAAAAGAATAGATTCAAATGATGAGACAGAATTCATACCTGTTTTGACGGGAGTCAAAGTCAGAGTGAGCCGTTTGTATTGGGAGGAGTGGGGATGGCAGTTAGCACGCCACAATAACGAAAATAATTTTAAAAGTAAACATTGTAAAAAAAATATTTAAATTAGGTAAACAATAAATGGTAATATACTTGATAGAGGGGAAAAGAGATATTTATAAAATTACAAAAAAAAAAAAAGATTTTATTATATTTTACTTTTCATTGTATACCCCTGTTATTTTCCACTTATGTTTTTTCTTTATTGTTTGTAACTATGTCAAGTGTTTATATCTTTTTTAGCCCTGACGAGGCCCTGCAAGGTGGGGCGAAACGTTGGCTCAATAAAAATAGTATAATTATTTACTATTTGAGTTTTTTTGACCGCACCCGGACCATATTCCATTCATTTCTTTTTCTGTTTTCGTTATGCTTTTGTTTTTGGTAACAAACTCTCGCTTACCAGGGTCACATTTCAACAAAGGTGATTTTCTCATAAGTATCTCTATTTGTTATTTGTTTTGAATTTTTTACTGATATGAATTCCACCGATATTCGAGTAATTTTTTGTATGAGTGAGTATTAACTAGCTAATTATGCTGCAAAAGCTTCAAGCAAGATAAACCAGGCGCTTAGGGAGAATAATGTTAATCTGTTAAGATCGAAAAGTGCAGCGTTAGTTTGAAGAATTTAAGTCTGATGATTTTTCACAACAATACGAACCGCAAGGAAGATCAAAAACGGCTGCATATGTTACACAAAACAATTCAAATATGAAGATTTGCAGTCACCAGCTTATTTATCTCTCCCCAAAATACTCTTATTTCTTTAAATATTTGGATCTGTACTTTACGGGCTAAACAGTATCAGAATGAAAACAGCCTGAAAAATTCGATATCTGAATTTATTGATTCTAAAGATCAGATATTTTTTTAAGAAAGGCATATATACTTTAAAATCCCTCTGGGAAAAGTGTATTGAAGCGAATGGAACATAATTTGATTAAATAAACAGCTTGTGAAAAAATATATACAGTTTTATACATTCACTTAAAAATACGACATTTCATATGCACCATATATATAATATAATATAATACACTCGAACAGTTTCTCAACAAACTTAGACATTAAAATAAGAATTAAACCAGCATTATGCTGAAATTTTAGGCAATGTTTTGGATTTATTTAAAACATGATGGAAAAAAAAAATTAGTTCTCCAACAAAATTTTTATTATACATATTTTTACTAATAATTATATTAGTTTACTACTTAAGAACATTTTTATATGAATTATATTTTCCGATATCGAAAGTGTGTAAAAACTACCACATTCAATTTTCTCGGTGATTACAATAACTTGCCTATTGATCGGGATCAATTTATATCAACTTTTATTTCAAAATAAAAATGTTATTGCCTGCTATGTTTTCTTAAGAAAAGTACCTTGTTTTTATTTTTTTTTTTTTTGCGCTACTTCGGATTACTGGCGGGTTCCGAGTACTGAACTTCGGATAACTGAGATTACACTGTATATATAATAGGGGGAGGAAATACGCATAAATATTGATAAAATACAATAAATATTATAAAACTAAATGAATGGATCCAACACATATAATATAATATACGTAAATAAAGATACGAAAATATACAAAATTAAATAGTTCTGCAAAGGTGGCAGGCACACATGGACATCAATTGTCTAGACTGAGGACTACTGACACACACTTGACTCAAAAAACCCTGGTGAGCCACATCTTCATTAGACTTATTTTGTTATGAATCTCTTTCTGGTCATTTTTGACATATGGGGAGTTGGGATATCTACAGGGTACCATCTTATTCTAACACCATGATGGGGGTCAAGTTTTCATTTTGTGGAACCACCACAGATAGAAAAGTCAACACTTCAGGCCGGATTCGAACCGGCGCCGCAGCAGTTCTCAGATTGAAAGACCTATACCTAAACTCCCTGAGCTACAGACTGTATCACAGAATATTTCTTCGATTTCTAAAATATCCTATTCCTCACCCCCCTCTTCAAATGCATATATATATATATGTCATTATTAGTTATTGTATGTTTTGACATACAAGTTGGAATTATCGAGCAGAGATGGGCAAAATTAGCTATAGATAAAACAAATAGATAAAGTTGCCATGGATACGACCATTATTCATGAATGAACCATTGATAAATAAATTTGAGGATAAAAATAACTATTAACTATCAAGCAATCCTGACAACACAACAAGCAGTCTACACGATAGCTTTCACTATCACGATTCACCGTCACCAACTCCCAAGTGCCTTACTCCAAGCCACGTGGCAATAGAACATTCCATATCCGTTGGGAAACAGGTTTCATTTCGAAATCGTGTTTTCGTCAAAAGCAATTTGAAAAATAATAACTTTTCGAAACATAAAAACACTAGCATTTATCACATTATTAACTGTAATTAAGGGAAACGTTTAAGTTACAGATTTTAATAAATATTTCCGTTTGAGGAGAAACGAATATCTTTTTTTTTAATTTTATTTATTTATTT
>NW_027108441.1:71572-75744 GCF_000696795.3 Halyomorpha halys
AACTTGAAAAATTATTTCCCGCGATCCTAAAATTATTACTAATAAGAAAGTATTTTATACAAAATAAATTTCGAATTATATATTTTAAGATCCCCGGAGACTAAAAAACCTAGTCTCGCAAAATGGTCTGTTTGTGAAAGGCCTAGCTCAAAAACCATAATTATATATTTAAGACAGGTTTATGCCTCAGCCGTATCTCATGCGAGCGTCAAGTTGAGGAAAAGCGTCCAGCATTGGCAAATCGCAAAGGCATAGTTTTCCATCGCGATAACGCTCGTGCTCACGTGTCTTTGCAGACCCGGCAGAGATTATTAGAGTTTGGCTGGGATGTGATCTCCCACCCTATTCACCAGACCTTGGCCCAACAGATTTTCACTTATTTCGGGCCCTTCAAAACTCTCTTAACGGTAAACCCTTTAATTCGCTCGAGGACTGCAAAACGCACATAGAGGAGTTCATTGTGCAAAAATCTGAGAAGTTCTGGGAGGAATGAATAAAAAAATTACCGAAAAGGCGAGATGAAAATGGGTCATATAATTGTTAAAAATATTTAAAAGCATTTGAAATTTTTATTGAAATCACCAGTAAAAAACGCTACGAACTTATTTTACAGCACAATACATTTTTAAGAACTGCAGGTCGATCCCCATAAGGAATACAGATATATAATAAATATAGAGATACAAAAATACATAATAAATGCCTATTCTGAAAATTACATCTGCTCAAGAACCGCGGTCGCAAGATAGAGGTCACGTATCCAATCAAAGCAATAAGTCCCATTTAAATTAATATTGCAAAAGGTAAAATCATGGCCAAGTTAGAAGTCATGGTCCAAGGATAAGCAATAGCCTTTAAAGTATTTATGAAGATGTAATATCTTGTTTCCTTATTGAAAATAAGTGGTTCTAAGATAACTATATAAATTAAGAGATTCAGCTTCTTTTAGATTCTGCAATCACTTTTAATTAATTAATTATTTCATTAAGAACGATAAGCCTCTATTTTGAGTTCAATTAATTCGTATATAAAGGATAAGCTGTTCTATAATTAGGTCGAAACTAAATGAAAATTTTACTTCTTTTTATTAATAATCTGGGCAAAAGACTAACTTTGAATCCACACACAAAACCTTCCAATTCATTACCAAAGACTGATTTACATGACTATATAAGGGTCTATCTGGAAATATGCAGTTGAGTTTTGGAGCTCCATTAAACCTCTGAATTTCTCGAGTATCAACCAAACCTAAATCCTTCATAAACAGATAAAATTATTCTTAATGTTCCATATGTAACCGATCTAGCCCGAATCAGACATCAATTCTTGCATTATAAACTCTCTAACAACCCAAACCCATCAGTTTCTAACCTTGCTTTTTCTTCTTTCCGAGGCGCCTGAAAAGAAGATGGCCTAGAGACCTAATATAGAAATATTATTAGAGTGTTATCGATAGGTAGTTTCTCTACATGCTTTTATCACACCATTATGATCTTACATCAAATTTACTTAATGTATTTTATGTAAATACAGTTGTAAATGTCAATTAATAAATTTTAAAAAATTAATTAAGTAGACTTATATAGACTATAATTGTAATCAGTGGCGTAATTCATTTATATTTTTTTTATTAATTACCTTACTTTCCTCTCACTAAAAATAGAACCATATAAATGAATACAACAATAGTAATAATAATAGCGTATCATATATTTACAACTGTCTCCACTTATCGCTATAAACATTTACATCATGGTTATTCATCTACTCTTGCTGCTATAAATGATCACCTATACTTACCCATATTCTTCTTGGAATACGCCTTGTATTACATTTCTTTGTATTTCATAATAATTATTTATTCCCCTTTATTATATTTAACTTTTAATTTATTATTGGCGCGACAGACCGTGGAGGTCCAAGGGCTTAGAAAATACATCGCGCGTTTCATGAAGTGGTTTTCATAGGGTGGGTTCGTCACTCCCACGCCTACTTTTGTGAGTGCCACCCATTGGCTAACGGGCCTCACAAATGCTCGGGGGGAATCTGTGTGTTAGTATATTAATATGCTAGAAACATTACCGGATAGAGACAGGGATTCGAACTCGCAACCTTTGGGTTGGCAGACAGCCGCGTTACCACGCTGCTACCGTCACCCCCTTTAACTTTATATCTATATCTATATATTATAATAACTATTTATTACATGAGAATTTTACATAACAGTTAATAATTATGCAGATTAATAATGGGAATACGTATATGATTTTTTTTTGTTCTTTTTATTTATTTTCTATCACCATTATTCACTTTTCTATTATTGTTATTATGTATAAAGAACAACCCTAAGGATTGTAGCCCGACCAGTAAGAGAAGAGATAAGAACAAGTGGGCGCTGCGTGGCGGCCAAGGACTCTCTCTCGAACTGTGTTTCGAAACATTTTAACTTGTAAGAGCTGGTTCGAGATTCAGGTAGCATCCTACAGAGTGGGACTAAGTAGACTATATTCATTTCATAAAGAAACATCGATGAAAAATCTTCGTTAAAAATTACAAACAGAGCGAGGTGCATGGCCTTTGTACAGTATTAATCGATTAATGGACCGAACCAGCGCCTCCTGGATTATACTTGGAAATTCTCCACCTGTCGTTTCCGATCCTGTAATATCTCCTAAATATTTTCACAGTTCAAGTGGAGGGGGGGGTCCATATTGTCTATTATTTTTAGAAGACGTTTGAACAAAATAAAAAAATAAACCAAACAAAAGAAAGATGGTCTGGGTACGGTAAAATAAAAACTCAAATAGTGGAAGATTGTTGATTGACCGTGTGTATAGATGAATGGAATATGGTCCGGGTGCGGTAAAAAAAAACAAAAAACAAATAGTAAATGGGTACACTATTTTTATTATTATATTATGTTATTATTATACTATTTTTATTACTATTTTGACCGCTAAGTACCAAGTACCAAAGTAAGGTATTTAATAAAAAAAATATAAATGAATTAGGGCACTGATTACAACAGTTATAAAGATAGTTTATATTAGTCTACCTCATGAAATTTTTTTTTAAATTTATTAATTGGCATTTACAACTGTATTTACATAAAAAACATCAAGTAAATTTGATGTAAGATCATAATGGTGTGATAAAAGCATGTAGAGAAACTACCTATCGATAGCATTCTAATAATATTTCTATATTAGGTCTCTAGGCCATCATCTTTTCAGGCGCCTCGGAAAGAAGAAAAGGCAAGGTTAGAAACTGGTGGGTTTGGGTTGTTAGAGAGTTTATTATGGAATGAATGCTGTTTGGTTCGGTCTAGATCGGTTACATATTGAACATTAAGGATAATTTTATCTGTTTATGAAGGATTTTGGTTTGGTTGATACGAGAGAAATTCAGAGGTTTAGTGGAGCCACAAAGCTCAACTCAGTATTTCCAGATAGGCCTTAATATAGTCACGTAGATCAGTCTTTCATAATGAATTGGAAGGTTAGACCGTTTGTCTAGTAAGTGCTGTAATAGTCGGAATCTGCGTGCAGTTTCCTGTCTTTTCAGTCTTCTGTGAGAATTCTAAGTTAGTCTTTTTCCCTGATTATTAATAAAATAAAGTAAAATTTTCATTTAGTTCCGATCTACTAATAATTTTCGGCCCACTTTGCAGGCCTTCATCAGGGCTAAAAAAGATACAAACACTTAATGATGTAAACATAAGTGAACAAAGTATATGAAAAATTAAAAAAAGGTTTTCAAAGAAACGTAAAAATTAAATAAGAATAATAAAAGGTTTTGGACAATAAATGATAACGGAAATAATAATAGATAAAAAAAAAGAAATATAAAAAAAAGTACAAACTAAAATGAAAAGGAGGATAAGAATAAAGGAAGAAAATAAACGAGACAGAAAACGAACCTTTCAGACCCGAAGTCAGAGCGAAAGTGAACTGTTTTGACAGCATGTATAGAGAACAGTGGGGATTTATAGAGGTTGTGTGACTATGAATTAATTTTATATTTATTAAAATTTATAACAGAATGTCCTGCAGCAGCCTGGGCTTCAGTCTTCGGGTTGAGGTTGGGTTTCCCAGGTTGTAAGTCACTGTTCCTTTAACTGTCGGCAACTCGGAGTGGAACTTCATGAGGTACACACCGGCTCATCGATTTTG
>NW_027108441.1:78249-79371 GCF_000696795.3 Halyomorpha halys
ATAATATGGTAGTATCAATCCCTTTCCCGGCTCTCAGGACCGAAGGAGTTTGAAGAAAGAGGTGTCAAAAGAAATAGAAATTAATGAAGAAATGATGAATTTCAATCTGGATTTTTAAATTTTTACTCGAACTTAAAAAAAAAATGAAAAACTGATAATAGAGAGAGGTTTCAAAACTTTGGTAGATGCAGACATCCCAACAACTTGGGTTCGGTTTTTTAAACGCCAATAATTCGGTGTGGCTCGCATATGTTGGGTAGTAAGCTTCCACTTGCTAGCGGGTTGGGGCGTTGGTCCCAGTGCGCTCGGTTCAGAACGTTGTGGGTTCGATTCCCACCTGGAGCACTTAATATATATTTTTCTGCGGTCCCAAAAAATGAATCTTGACACTCCCACCTTGGATAGTATGCGGGGCCAACCCAGGTAGCCACCAGGGGTTGGCAAAAAGAACCACTATGCCCACTTGCCGGACTTGTTCCTCCTCACCAAATACCAGTACCAGTAATACCCAACATACGACCCCAATGAATATGTAGAATATAGATCTAGCTATTTTGTGATAAGAAGTTAAATTTTAAGAAAATTATGAACAAATAAGTTTTGTTTAAATAAAATAAATTTTATTCCATTTAAATGTCAAAACAATCTATATTTCTTTATAAATCCAACGTTTCGGCCAATTCGGCCATCCTCTTGGCCAATCTGTCATAAAACAGCTTTTGTTATACATATGATTTTAAACAAACAACAATATTATTAATAAATTATCATACATTAAATATATAAAACAATTAAAATAAAAAAACATATATATATGAAGATGGTCAGGGTTGCGGTCAAAAGAGAAACAAAAATAGTTTACAACTATTTATTTTCTGACGTTTCGAAGCACTTTGCAGGGCTTCGTCAGGGCTGTTCAAAAGTAAAGGTTGAACAGGATAGGTAAGGTTAAGGTTCAACAACGTCGGAAAATAAATAGTTGTAAACTATTTTTTTTTCACTTTTGACCGCAACCCTGGCCATCTTCTTATATATGTTTTTTTATTTTAATTGTTTTATATATTTAATGTATGATAATTTATTAATGATATTGTTGTTTGTTTAAAATCATATGTATAACAA
>NW_027108441.1:83026-83615 GCF_000696795.3 Halyomorpha halys
TATTTACGTTCCATAGTTCTCGAGATATAGCTTCTAAAAAAACAACATTTCATAAGAATTGAACAAACAAATCAGTAGTTAGTGAATTTATTTTGAGAAATCTATATCTGGAAGTTAAGTTATAAATTTATCTTCTTAGGAGAAGTAGGTTTTATGATATTCGACAAAATAAATTCACAAGTTGTTAATTTCTAGTTGTTCCGAAAAAATAATGTCAAATATCATAAAAACTATTACTCCTACGAAGATACACGTGATAAACCACTTTACAGTACAATCAACTAGCTTTAATTTGAGTGCTAATAGACGACTTTACGTCAAATGGTTTTTGAGATATACATTTCTCAAAAAAAAATTGACTGCATTTTTTCACAAAATGTAGCTTATAAAAAGCTATATCTCGGGAACTATTGAACATAAATAGCTCTATTAGAGCTCAGATTTTAGTTAATTCACTCTTCTTTAAAAAATATTCTATTTTGATTTTTACTGTTGTTGGAATTTTTAAAGATTTAAGTTTTAAAGAGCTCGGAATGTAAAAATTAATTTTTTAAACATTTTGAAACAGTCACCATTTTTTATTCCCCCT
>NW_027108441.1:87705-89072 GCF_000696795.3 Halyomorpha halys
ACTAAGTTTTTTATGAGTATTATTATTTATAAGTAGTTTATCTTCGTATGAGTTGTAGTTTTCATGACATTTGCTAAAATAAATTGATTTTTAGTAGTTCGAACAAAATTTCATATGCAAAATGAAAATGGAAATATCATAAAAGGTTTTCTAGTATTGTTAGTAGTTTTAAAGATATAGAGCTCCGAAATAAATATTAATTTCTTTAATGTTAAAAAACAGCCGCCATTTTTTATTCCACCTACCTATGCTTGGCAGACTCATCAATTTGGACTATAGTTTTTATTAAAGTAATAAAAAATTGGGGTGAAATGTTTTTTTTTTTCCATACTTAACAATTATTTTCTTACTAGGATTGTACATTTTTTTTAAATAAATGATTTATAAAACTATGGAGGGCTGAAAATGTTGAATAAGTAAAAAAAAAAAGTTCTGAAATAAGTTTAATGTTAAAACGCCAAAAATAAGGAAATTTACTAACACTAGAGCAGTATTTGAAAAAAATTACAAATCTTGAACTATATTGTAAAATTAACCTAAATATATTTATTTAAATATTTTTTAAATATCCTGAAATCAGATTGTTCTAAACATTCTTGGAATAAGGAGACGCAAAAACAGAAAAGTAGATTTGAGAAAAAAAAAAATACATTATTTTTCGTCTTTTAGAGTGCTTAATTTTAATTTGTTTAAAATTTCCTGTTCTTGCGTGTTATTGCGTCTCCTGTACATTTTAAACCTTATATTTCATGTAATTTTTTATATTCATTATTTTATATTAATACTATTCTAATTTCTTATTTTCTTTTATTTGTACATCATTTTCTTAATTGACCGTTTTGTATCTTATATTTTTAGTCCTGATGAAACTTTACAAAGGCAGCGAAACGTCGGAAAATAAACAGTTGTTAACTATTTTTTTTTATCTTTCGACCTCTATCCTAACCATCTTTGTTATTCAAAATATTATATAAGCACAGGTGGACAGACTAAACTATCATTTTTAGGATCTTGAAATCGAATTTATCTAAAGATTTACAGTATCTAGTTAAATAATTTGAGCCCTTAAAAATAAAAGAAAATGGCCTCGAGACCTTCTAAGGAAGAAATATTATTAAAGTACTTTCAATGGGTAGTTTCTCTGCATGCCTGTAACAATTCATTGTGATCTTATATCAAATCTACTGGATGTGTTTTTATGTAAAAACAGTTGTATATATCATGAAATAAATCGTCACACACCTACAAAGATTCAACCATTCCCCTTTATATTTATATATGTTTTTTTATTTTAATTGTTTTATATATTTAATGTATGATAATTTATTAATGATATTGTTGTTTGTTTAAAATCATATGTATAACAA
>NW_027108441.1:89977-91518 GCF_000696795.3 Halyomorpha halys
AATAAATTGATTTTTAGTTGTTCGAACAAAATTTCATTTGCGAAATGAAAATGGAAATATCATAAAAGGTTTTCTAGTATTGTTGGTAGTTTTAAAGATATAGAGCTCCGAAATAAATATTAATTTCTTTAACATTATGAAACACCCCCAGTTTTTATTCCACCTACCTATACTTGGCAGACTCATCAATTTGGACTAGTAATTATACATAGTTTTTATTAAAGTAATCAAAAATTGGGGTGAAATGTTTTTTTTTTCCATACTTAACATTTATTTTCTTACTAGGATTGTAATTTTTTTTTAAAATAATTGCTTTATAAAACTGTGGAGGGCTGAAAATGTTGAATAAGTAAAAAAAAAAAAGTTCTGAAATAAGTTTAATAGCTTAGTTGTCGCTAGTCGGTCCATAGCGATAAGTTGTTGATGCCTTGAAAAAACTATAATTTCGAAAGTGGTTCGTGCTGGAGTATGAGAAGTGAACTTAATAACTGACGAGAGCCTACAGGAGCGCTGCGGGCACCATATTGGCCGGCTGTGGACATTCTTGCCTTCAGGTCTTTCTAAGCAAGCTCAAGGACAATCTTACTTTCTCTTCCACGTATACTAATAAGGAAACGAATATCTAAAGCCGGTTACCAAATTCTCTAAATCGACCCCCCAATATGTTTAGTCTGTCTGTTTCTCAATATATAAGGTTTCCCACAGCGAATTATTTAGTGAGTAAGTTTCTAGGGTCCACCAATCCTCATGAATTGGATTTCCTCAATTGGGTAAAAATGTGGCGGTCGATTCTGACCAAATCACCTCCTTGCACAACCGTTGGTCTTGTAACAGTAGTTCCTTACAAAGTACTGTACCATTGACCCTTCTTGGGTTGTAGCAGTACGGATTTAACAAATTTACGTTAATTACACATATCTTTCGTATTAAAATAAACCAAGAAGGTAGCTGTGTTGTTTTATCAGGAATTTTTTTTTTTTATTTTATCAGAAACTTTATGGTTTTATTTTACTAAGGGCACAGATAGGACTAAAAAACATTTAGTCTTTGTTTAATAGTATTTAGTGTAAATGTATAATAAAAAAAAAATTAAACCCCCTCTTTAAAATTTGAAGTAATTATAATAAAAAAATTAAATAAAAATCCCCTCATGGGATTTTCACCGAAAATACGTTGCTAAGTTTCTTTTAATTTGTCACAATAATCAAATGTCACTCCAGAATGATCCTCAAAATTTGATAGGCCATTCACAAATTTCCGTTTTATTTATTTTTTTTTTGGAGCGCGGTATGTACTGCACGGGAGTCTTCCTCGATGTTGAACAAGATTTTGATCGAGTCTGGCACCCAGGTCTGCTCTATAAACTTCGTCAATTTCTACCCCGTTCACATTCCCTTATAATCCGCTCCTACCTCACTGATAGAACCTTTAAAGTAAATCATAACTTAGCCTACTGATCTCTCTTTTCTAAGTCCGCCGGTTTTCCTCAAGGTATATTAGGTCCCATTCTTTATACGGTTTATACAGCTGACATCCCAACC
>NW_027108441.1:92529-95682 GCF_000696795.3 Halyomorpha halys
TTCGTTGTATTGTCTTCGCAGTTTAAGGCCAAGTTTTATTACAAAAATACACGTTAACGAAAGGAAAAAACCTATACATTGCCAATAGGTTCTGTTCTATAAAAAACCAACAATAATTACTGGGTTCAGACATGATTTGGGCTTGTCTGAACCAATAATTATATTCGTAACGACGGGGAAAAAAGTGGTCCAACTTGGTTATTGAAAATGGAGGTGACCTCGAACCTGCGAAGTAACCTTGTAGTCTACTGTACGCAAAGGACCGCAAGGAATCAGAACTGAATCCTTTGCTAAAAGAAAAATAACGAAAGGATAAAGCAGAAAATAGACAGAATATTATTAACCATAAGATCTTGCAATGCTTGGGAATTACTAGATTTATATAGGGATGTATTGGGTTGTAAATAAGTTTATAGCATTTTTTACTGGTGATTTCAATGGAAACTTCAGATTCTTGTAAATATTTTTAGTCAATTATATATGACCCATTTTGATCTATTACATGTTGCCATCTTTCAGATAATTTTTTAATTCCGACCTCCCAGAACTTCTCAGATTTTCGAGCGTTTTGCAGTTTTGAAAATCTGTTGGGGTAATGTCTGGTAAATCCGTGTCATAGAGTGAGGGTTGTCTGTGACCAATGCTTGAATTTGGTCATCACCAACAGTTGAAGGACGACCCGAGCGCTTTGCGTCTTCCAAGTCAAAATTTCCAGTTCAGAACCGAGCAAACCACTTACGGATGGTGCTTTCTCCTAAGCCATCATTGCCATACACACCACAAATTTTGTTAACCGTCTGTACCGTGGATTTTCCTTTCTGAAATAAAAAATTAAAAGACGAAAATGAATTTTTTCTCTTCCAATTTGAACAAGCAAAATACCACTTGATAAGTAATCTCGGTTGAAAATTATGCATAAAAGCACCATAACTAATCCTTTTTTAGAATATGTAAAGATTTTTGACCAAATAAACATGATTTTCTAAACACAGAGAGGATTAAATTGAAGTATTGAAAAACTCTACGAATTTATTTTACAACCCAATAGATAGACTCAGTTTAATATATATGAATATATTTAGATATTTACCTATTGGATTATTTATTGAATCAATTGCTTATTACATCTATTTAGTTTATAGTGGTAAATAAAATTACATAATTAAAATATATGATAAAAAAAAATATAAATAACTTCAACACGACTTAACCAATCTACACCAAACTCTGCAATGGTTTAGGGATCTATAAACTGCATCAAAGGGCAAAAACTAGATCTAATTAAAGAAATTAGAGCCAGAGATATGAAATAAAACGTATGAATAGTTTTTCTCTATTAAAAAACAATATTTCGCCCTTATAAGGGCATTAAATGGTTGTATATTGGTAAAAAGGGTAGACATTCAGCTCCCAAACAGTTGTATTAACGAAGGCATTAGATAAAAAATAAAGGAGTTATGATTGGAGTAGTTTGTCGGGGGGGGGGAGCGGTCAGCAAAGAACATAATTAAAAAAAAACATATTTATTTATTTTATGCCGACGTCGTAAAACTCAGGTCGTAGTTTCAGGTCTTCATCAGGGGTTGTGGCGTATAAAGGAGTTATTGATAAAGGGGTTGTTCATAAAGAAGTTATGAACGATTATATGAAAAATGAAGTGGGTAAGAAAAAAAAATCATCCAAACTAATTAAGTTCCAAAATTACTAATTTTAATTTGTTTGAAAAATGGTATAACCCGGTAAATTTAATTCAAGTTATAGCATTGCGGCGTTTAAGGTGGGCATGTAAGGTTGAAGGACTCAAATCATAGCAGTTTAAGGTCACGCCAAAATGAACCTATGAGATGGCCTAAACAGACCTCCCATCTACGTCTCGGTATGTTTGTCAGGGCTTTATCCGTTGGTTCAGTTCTTGGTTATTGAGTACTAATCGATTCGCACCATTTCCGAATCACTACACTCGCCGTTTCAACTGACACCATCTTTACTTCATACCGAGACGTTTGAAAGCAGTTCTAGTTTTTAACAGAGCCTGCCTCATCCTCCACTGGATTTTAATACCAGTGACGTGGTTGAAAGAGAAGCGGATCTCCCAAAGGAACAGATAACAACCAGTCCATCCCACCTAGCAAACTATCTAAATCATTTCTCTAAGTCATTTTAATATTCTCCGATATTGTAATATTCATGTAATTTTCTCCGAACTGCTAAGTATAAATATATGCATTGTTCCTTTCTGTACTTCATATACCTATGTTTAACCTTAGCATTCCCTAATGTATCCTGGTAACAATATTTTATTAAACAAAGATATTCAAAAACTGATTAACTGGTAAACACAAACAAGCCTTTAGAGAGGAATTCAATCATAATATTTTTTTAGGACTCAATGTATAATTAATTTATTAACTTATTTTTGGATAATTGCTGAATGGCATCCCGATAAAATATCAAAGCAGTACATAGCAAAAACTCGATATTAAAATTCGAAAATTCGATAACTCGAAATAAAATCAACTCTCCCTTCAACTTATCGAGTTTTGACTATATGATAAAACTGTTGCCCGCTGAGATATGGGGACATGTCGCGATAAGCCATGAATAATACGACACAGCGCACTAAATATGCTAACTATCATAAATCATGAGATAATAATAGGCATACAGATTATCGATTACGACAAGTTGGCCCTATCACCCTCAACAGCGGACAGTGCCAATATCGAAGCTGTTATGTTAATGCACATCGCGTCTTGTTGCTAGCAAAGCATTACTTAGCACATATTTTTAATTATAACGAAGCGGTTTGTCGGGCTAATTTGCATTGAAGTGTACCGTCGCGAGCTAAGAGAATGGCTCCTTATCGATTATCAAAATGGAAACATTAACATTATTCCTAGGAAAATAAATGCAATTATAAAAAAAAAAAAAAATCTTCCCTTAGTATAAGAGGCTACGTTGAACACATAATAATAATAAAATTAATTTTAATTATATTATTTCAAAAATTTTTTGAGACAAGATAATATTTATTAAATAAATCAATTTTATATCCAAATCCGTCTCAACACTTTATTTATTCATTTGTCCAACGTTTCGGCCTTTCTAGCCATCTTCAGGGACATCTTCAATACAAAAATCCTTCTCACATTA
>NW_027108441.1:95732-101580 GCF_000696795.3 Halyomorpha halys
TTTGTAAGAAAATAGTCCGGGTAGCGGTCAATAAAGTTATCAAAATAGTTGAAAAAACAATTGTTAACCAAATTTTGCAAGGCTTCGTCTGAGCTAAAGGAAAAACAAGATACAAACATTGTAAGAATTGACAGAACATTAAAAAAATAAAAAAAACATTTCAAAACATTTTTTTTGTTTATAAAGTATATAAAAAAAGAAATAATAATAATAATTTAAGATAGTATACATATAGGTGGACTAGAATCTAATTACTACTAAATACAACCAAGGCCCTGTTTCATATTAAAGTACAAACTAATACAATTAATCTTATAGTTTGTATTTGATACAACACTGACTTATCCAATCCCATATCACAGCCCTCGAAGAAAGGTGGCGTAATTGGAGGATGGTTATATAATTCCAACAAATCCCATCAAATCACCTTTACCCTTCGTCGTAAACCAACTGACTGCCCTACAGTTTCATTTAATGATGTTAGTCTTACCCCTGTCGAACAGATCCGCTAAATTGGACTACATTCGGACAAACGATTAACCTGGAATCCTCACACAAGACTGAAAAGACAGGAAACTGCACGTGGATCCCGACTATTACAGCACTTACTAGACAAATGGTCTAAACTTCCAACACTCATTACAAAAGACTGATCTACATGACTGTAATAAGGCCAATCCGTATTGAACATACGGAATTGAGCTTTGAAGCTCCACTAAACCTTCGGAATCCTTACAATCCAAAATCCTTCGTAAAATCCTGAATACTCCTTAATTTGTCTTAATTAATGTAACCGAACCAGATATCACTCCTTCTATTATAAACTCCCTAACCACTCGAACCCCCTAGTTTCTAACCTTGCATCCTCTTTCATCCCTGACAAACCTCCGGGGCGCCTGAAAAGAAGATGGCCACGGGACCAGCTAATGCAAAATGTCATTAGAGTGCTACCAATGAGTAATGAGTAATACACGCCTGTAACACTCTATTTTAACTAAGATCATATTTACTAAATGTATTAATAGTTGTAAATTTCAATAATGATATTAAAAAAAAAACTTTTAAAATCGTGTATTATCACTGATAGTCGTAGTTTATAGTTTGTGTACTTGTATTTATGGACTAATACTATCAGTTTTCATTATAAAACAGGATCCAGGTGTGAAAGAATTCTAAATACAGATCTAGGATATAAATTGTATAAAAATACTCGTTAGGGAGGTGTAACAGGTAAAACTGATAGGTGAAGTAAATTTGGCATAGCTGAGGTATAGTAATATGTAAAAGAAAGTTATTAAGAAAATAAATAAAAATAACAAAAAAACATTGAGGGGGGGTACCTATCAGTTTGAAACAAAGATGACAACTAAGGACGTTAGGAAACGGAAAGTCAGGTAAAATATTATCCCACTTCTTCCACTAACCCTTAGGAAGAGTTTGAGTATATTTTATAATATATAGATAGATAAACTAACAGAAACATTTAATCTCTTATCTAATATTACAAATATAAATCCCACCAAATCACATTTACCCTTCGTCGTAAACCCATGACCTCTTGCGTTACATTATCCTTTAATAATACTCTACTTATTCCTGTCGAACCTGGAGACAGCGCCGGTTCGAATCCTGGGGTGTCGAACCACCACGATAGCAAAAGTAGCTAAGGTCATTAATGAGCAGAAAAAATAGTTAGCTGCCGGCGGGAACCAATTTAATTTTTTTGTATAATTTATTTTGTTTTTTATTCAATTTAAATTGGGTGTTGGATGTCTTCATTAATATTTAAAAAAAAAATAATACGTTAATCAGTATAAATGTTCGGTCGGATCTAAACCTAGTAAATTTTTTATCACCTCCCTTATTTAATTTATCACCTGCATAAGTTATTAGAAATGTGATGTATGTAGGAAAGGGTTTAACTTGAGGTGGTAAAATACTCTAGCCTGGGTTTGCTGATGATAAAATAAAAAACATTTTTATAGGTATAAATGTAGAAAATATTTACTTGAAGAAGTTTGTCGGGGGGAGCGGTCAGCAAAGAACAACATAAATAAACAAAACCATATTTATTTATTTTATGTCGACGTTTCGACCTGAGTTTCAGGTCTTCATCAGGGAGTCAAGCGTAGAAGGTAGGCCAAAACCCCCCCTTTTTTTTCTCAGGTCAAAACGGCGGCATAAAATAAATAAATATTTATTTATAATCTTAAAATTTTTTCTTGAGACTGGTAATTTTTTAATAAATAATTCAAATTTAATCCATTATAGTCTCAAAACCTTTTATTTCTCTTATAAGTCCGACGTTTTGGCCAATCCGGCCATCTTCAGGGACAATCTTAATACAACTTTGAAACCATTCACTATTCACCAGACACTATTCCTTAAAATTTTATCACAACAATTGTATAGTTTGTATACTGTACACACAACAGGAATAGTGTCTGCTGATAAAGGATTTTGACTTTGTTATATATGTTTTATGATATTTGACTAATTAGATATTGATGTTTTTGACCTGGGCAGAATAGCCTGCATGAAGTTAGAGTTGTTTAAATTATATAGTTTCAAAGTTGTATTAAGATTGTCCCTGAAGATTGCCGGATTGGCCGAAACGTCGGACTTATAAGAGAAATAAAAGGTTTTGAGACTATAATCGATAAAATTTGAATTATTTATTATTTAAATATTGTTTTGTTTATTTATGTTTTTCTTAGCTGACCGCACCCCCCGACAAACTTCTCCAATCAGTAATCTACACCTCATAACAAGGTTATGTAAGTTAGCCATGTATTATTATTATAAATTATACAATAAAAAGCAGAATAGTGTAGTATTTAGGTCAGTAATAAGCATTTTTCAGTTTTTCTGCACGATTTAGCATATTTTGGGATTTGTATTGCGTATTTTATTATTTTTAGTATACAAATCCTCTACTTATTATACTAGTACATAATAAACGCTAGTATAATATATAGTACATAGCTGACTGATATTATATGTAACCTCGATTGCTTATTAACATATCACCACTACCAGCGGTCGGCCGTGACCTTGGCCTATAATATCAATGGGAATGTCTGGAATACGCACTGTCTCTACGTAGCATTTCAGCTCTATACTGATCATATAAATTATATTATATTACGTAAACATGTAAATTATATTTAATAAGATCTAAATTATAAAAGATTTTATTGCATAGTTGATTACAGTCACAATAAGGAAAAACATTTCGTTAAATTTGTGAGTCATTACAGTCCAAACCCCCTCCAGTAACCCTCCTTATAGAACAAGAGCCCAAGAGGCAGTTATCTCACCCCAATTTTTGATTTCTTTAATGAAAACTATGTATAATTACTAGTCAACATTGATGAGTCTGCCATGTATAGGTAGGGGGAATAAAAATTGGCTGTTTCAAAGTGATAAAAAAATTTTATTTTTCATTCGGAGCTCTATATCTTAAAAGTAGGAACAACACAAGAAAACCTAAGAGAACGTCATGTAAAGAAGAGCAAATTTTCTAAAATATGAGCCTTAAAAGAGTTATTTACGTTAAATAGTCGAGATATAGCTTTTGAAAAAGCAAAATTTCATAAAAATGTTGTATGGGACGTACTGAAAGATCAGTAGTTGATTTTGACGTACAGATGTCTATTAGCACTCAAATTAAAGCTAGTTTAATGAGCTATAAAGTAGTTTATGATGTTTATCTTCGTAGGAGTAATAGTTTACATGACATTTGCTAATATAAATTGATTTATTAACGTTATAACAACAACTGTTCGGACAAATTTTGATTTGCCAAATTTTTATATTCATATGTGAATATCATAAAAACTACTACTCCTACGAATATAAGTATCATAAACCACTTTATAGTAAGTTAAATTTCCTTTGTTTTGAGTAATCGCAGACATATGTGTTTCTTATGGGTCTAGAGATATATTTTTTCAAAATGGCACATATTATATGAACCACTATAAATTAACATTGTATCAGTTTATTTTGTCAAATATCATAAAAACTACTAGTCCTACAAAGATAAACATTATAAACTATTTTATATTAAATTTAACTAGCTTTAATTTGAGCGCTGGCAGACATCTGTACGTCAAATGGTTTCTGATATGAAGTTTATAATAAATCAAACTTATTGTCCGAACAATATAAATCAATTTATTTTAGCAAATATCATGAAAACTACTATTCCTACGAAGGTAAAGGTCATAAACTTATTTACAGTCCATTATACTAGCTTTAATTTGGGTGCTAATAGACATCTGTAAGTCACATAGTTCCTGAGAAATAGATTTCTCAAAATAAATTAACTAACTACTAATCTTTCAGTAGATTTTTAAGAAATTCCTCTTTTTAAAAAGCTATACCTCGAGAACTATTGGACGTAAATAGCTCTTTTAAAAATAATATGTCAGCAAATTTACTCTTTTTTAAATAATGTGCTCTTAGGTTTTCTAGTGTTGTTGGTAGTTTTGAAGTTATAGAGCTCCGAATGAAAAATTAGTGTTTTTAATGTTTTGAAATAGCAGCCATTTTTTATTCCCCCTAATTATACTTGGCAGACTCATCAATTTTGACTATTAATTATACATAGTTTTAATTAAAGTAATCAAATATTGGGGTGAGATTATTTTGTCGCAAATCAAGTCATCCATCATGACCTCAATGTACCATATGTTGCTGATTTGGCCAGAACCAGATACCATTCCTTCCATGATAAACTTCCCAAATCCGCTTGTTTCCAACCTGGCTTCTCCTTCATTACCTAATAATCCTCCTAGGCGTCTGAAAAGAAGATGGCCTCGAGATCTCCTCTAGATATGTTATTGGAAGTTATCAACGGGTAGATTCTCCACATGTTTTTATCAGGTCACTATATCAGCTACAGCAAATTTACTTGTTGGATATATTTTTATACAGTTGTAAATAACAATAAATAAATGATTAAAAAAAAACATTGTGGTTGTTTTTTGTCGTAAATCCATGACTTCCTACCTCACAGTATCTTTTAATAATACCTCACTTATTACTGTCCAATAGATCTGTCCTAGGTATCATTTGGACAAATAGCTGACTAGGAATTCTCACACAAGACTGAAAAGACAGGAAACAGCAGGTCGATTTCGACTATTATACCACTTACTGGATGAACGGTCTAAACTTCCAATCCATTACAAAAGACTAATCTACATGACTGTGATAAGGCCAATCTGTACATACGGAGTTGAGCTTTGGGGCTCCACTAAACCTTTGAATTCCTCTTTTATCCAATCTTTACAATCCAAATTTCATTTGTAACTGATCTAGCCCGAACCAAATATCAATCCTTCCATTATAAATTCCTTAACCAACCAAACTACTAGTTTCTAACCTTTCTTTCTCTTCCATTGCTGAAAATCCTCCGAGATGCCTGAAAAGAAGATGGCCACGAGACCTGCTAATGTAACAGGTCATAAGTGCTACCAATGGATAGTTTCTCTACGTGAATGTATAAACACTATAGTAATCTAACATCGCATTTACTGGATGTATTTTTATGTAAATACAGTAGTAAATGTCAATAAATAATAATAAAAATATGAGAAAGATGTTGCCAAAGACATTTTATAATAATTGGGCTTGATAAACAATGTATTATTGTAATAATATATTGTTTTAAAAAAATTAATTGTAGGCATTTTTTAATGTTTTTTTTAGAACAAATAGTAGCAAATAAATGGTTTTTAAAAACCATAGGATAGATTTCTTAATAAACGAGTATAAGGCATTAGAAAAGTTATATTTATATAAGTAAATTTCTTCCAATAATTTGTTATTATTGAATGTT
>NW_027108441.1:103853-104548 GCF_000696795.3 Halyomorpha halys
TATGAAACAAATAAATAAAAATTATATTGTATCCTTATTTTTAATCAAGTTCACTCCAAACTTATTACAAATTCATTAGCTCATTATTATTCATTCATTAATTGTAAATGGGTATCATTATTATTCACCATATAGTAATGATAACTATTTTCATAGTTATATATGTCATGAATAGTTTATTCAACTATTTTTATATTATTTATTTTATTTTATTTTCATTTTAGTATCTGGTTACATGGGGTACCCAGGGGGAGGCATGAGGCCCCCCCCCCCTTCCAGAAATGAAAAAATATTAATTTAATGAAAAAAAAAAAAGTATTTCTTCAAGCAAATACAGTTTGTAATAACTAATAAGGAACGGCGAACATTATATAATTTTTTTTTTTAATTTTGGTTTCATTGGCCTTTTCCGTGCAAAATCTCACAACTTGATTAACTATGGCTTGCCCCCCTAATTTTGACCCTGGGTATGCCCTTGTTTGGTTAATTAAATTATTAGCTTTATTTAGAAATTAATTTATAGTGTACTGTTCTATATTATAAATTGTAGCAGCCTTCACAGCGCCCTTGTAGTCAAAATTGTAATTAATAAATGTCATTTATGTCTATCATTTTTATATATTTTGGCATTGACCGACAGATAATGTCATCTTGGTTTTTCAGACCATTTGGGTTTCCTTTTCTAAATAAATAAA
>NW_027108441.1:105318-107011 GCF_000696795.3 Halyomorpha halys
CATATTTACCTGTTGTATTATTTTGTACAGTTGTAAATTACAATAAATAAATAATAATAAAAAAAAAAAATATTTTACGAATTTTTATAAAGAAATTTTTAATCTTCCCATTGTTACTTGTTTTTATTCTTATCATTGTATCTTATCTTTGTATTTTTATTCTTATCATTGTATCTTATCTTTGTATTTTTATTCTTATCATTGTATCTTATCTTTGTATTTTTATTCTTATCATTGTATCATTTTGTATGTTTTTAGCCCAGATAAGTGGGGCCTATAAAGTGGGGCGAAACGTTGGAAAATAAATAGTTGTTAACTATTTTTGTTTCTCTTTTGACCGCAACCCTGACCATCTTCTTATATATCAATTTTTACGGTCAACTATATATACATATATACAAAAAAATTTTTGTTTGTTAGAACTATCATTAGACATAGGTGAACAACACACTAAGTTGTGTCCATCTTGCTGGTAGATAACTTATTTTAACTATTAGTTCGTTCTTACATGTGTATCCTGATTGCTCTTTGGGACCATATCGCAATTATTAAAATTCCTAAGGTTAAAATTTATAATTTATGCCTCTGTCATTATGTATATATGGTATACGTTAATCTGGAGCTTGTGAAGACATAATTAATTTTGTTTAGATAAATAAATTTTGTCCTATTTCAGTTTCAATATATTTTTTATTTTTTTATAAGTTCAACGTTTCGGCCCATTCGACCATCCTCAAGGGCAATCTTAATACAATTTTAGAACCACATCATTTAAAAAACAATTGCTGCAGGAAATTATGCCCAGTTCACTCATATTACTCCACAAATTATCCCAATTAGACAATTTTTCACATTAAATTAAAAACGTTTATCACAGCCAGCTTTCTCTATTATAATTTATCAAATTATAAAGGAATAAAAAATGTTTTGATATTAAAATAGGATAAAATGTATTAATTGAAACAATAATAACCAGTCAAGAAAGTATAAAGATTATAAATAATTGATTTGTAATTATAGTAATACTGCAAAAAAAATATAATGTTAATCAATCGGCCAACCACTATATTCATTTTTTTTTAGTCCTATACTGCCTAACGCTGGTTGGGGGCCAAGGTTTTCATTCTGCGGGACCGCCACTCAATGAAAAAAGTTAACGCTCCAGGCAAGATTCGCACCGATAGATCTTAATTTGGTAAGACTGCTCCAAACCACTAAGCTACGGACGGCACCAGTATATCCTTTGGTAACCATTAAACTTCATAATAAGTAAAAAATAAAAATACCTGTCGTGAGAAATGTAGATTTTTGATTCACTTCAACTGAAACAAACAAATAAGATAAATTAGAAAATAAAGAAATTATAAAATTCAAGTACATAGGGATAAATCAACAATAATCAATACTAGATTACTATGAACTAGTATATATCGAAATTTAAAAAAAACATACGTATTTTTTAAATGATTTAAAAACTAACATTTATAAATTGTTTAAAAAAAATATAAATAAATAGTCCTGTTGGCCAAACTCCAGTGAACTGATCAAAACTAATTTCTTTGAATCGACGGGAAATGAATATTAGCAGCCTGATGTGAGAATCGAACCTAAGCTGCACCAAACTGGAAACTTAGGGCCTAGCGCCAATAAGCTACTTAATGACTTCCATTCGTTTTATTACGATTTTTTTTTT
>NW_027108441.1:109046-109357 GCF_000696795.3 Halyomorpha halys
ATTTTGGATTGTAAGGATTGAATACGAGAGGAATTCGAAGGTTTAGTGGAGCCCCAAAGCTCAACTCCGTATGTCCAGATTTTTATTACGATTAAAATTAGCTCTGTGTGCGTGCGTGTGTGTGTGTTTCCAGTCCACCCACGTATATACCTTTCTTAATTTGTTATTAAAAATTATTTTTATATACTTTAAAAAACATAACAATTAGTTCAAAATGTTTTCTCAAATCTAAAACGTTTGTGTCTTGTTTTTTCATTTAGCTCTGTAAAGTGGGGCGAAACATTGGTTAACAATAAATAGTTTTCTATTTA
>NW_027108441.1:111153-112447 GCF_000696795.3 Halyomorpha halys
TTTTAATCCACTACTATATAAAAAATAAAATGTATAACATATTATATGAGGAGAAGATGGTTAATAGGAATAACTTATTTAATAGTGCCAACGTTTCGGCCAGAATTTCTAGCCTTCATTAGGGCTAATAGAAGCAAATCCAATTTAAATGCTAGTCAGGGGAACTACTAAAAATTTATTTATGCCGACGTTTCGACTTGAGTTTCAGGTCTTCATCAGGGCTATAGAATAAAGAGATTCTATTCTGTAAAATTATTCACGTTATGTCATTCTGTTTATATTTTCTTTTTTATTTTGTATACTTATTGTGCTTGTTATCTTGTTCTGTTCTTAGCCCTGAAGAAGGCTAGAAATTCTAGCCGAAACGTTGGCACAATAAAATAGGTTAAGCAAACTTATTTGTGTTTCATTTTGACCGCATCCCCAACCATCTTCTCCTCGTACGTCATCCACAGTCAACTATCTATCATAATTATGAAAACAAAAAAATAGTTAAATATATATTTGCCGACGTTTCGCCCCACTTTGTAGAGCTTCATCAGAGCTAAAAAGATACAAAACAACTAAAAATATTTTGACACAGGAGGATAATAAGATCCAAAAAGGTAAATTAAGTTAGGGGTTAAAATTTTGTAAATATAAGTCAAAAGAAAATTGTACACCAATGAACGAAAAAAATAGTATTATTTTAAATATTTTATATATTGAGAGTGGTTTAGTTTATTATTAATTTAAAAACATTTGTGATCCCTTTTTCCTCTCAACTTTTATTCTTTAAAATTTTTCCAACGTTTCGGCCCTCAGGCCATTCTCAAGGATTCCACCTTCAATATTGATGTCATTTCTTTTTTAAATCTTAAAATTGCAGGCTAATTGCCTTTATCCCATATAACTTTTTCTAAAAAAGTTTTTCCTTAGATTTAAAACTTTTTTACAAAACACTTTTCTTCCTTCCTTAACTTACATTTAAAACTTAAAAACTTATAGAAAAACTAAAAATATAAATAATAACAATATGAGGAAATATACATGTGTGTAGTCTAGAGATAAGTTGCTATGAAGAGAAAGAACTTTATTCATTCATGCTGGCCAAATACATCGGGTTGCTACATTACACAGCATACTGATCAATCCGTGATCGGACATATATAAATTACATATTTTTACATGATACAATATAATAGGTAGATAACATTTTTTTTTTCCCACAGTATTCTTTTACAATTAATACCAGTCTACAAACTAAATACAAGCTTTTCAATTTATTCCTTTTTTTCTTTCCCTTCTATTTTAC
>NW_027108441.1:113908-115236 GCF_000696795.3 Halyomorpha halys
AACACGTAAAAGTGAACTGTTATATTTTTATTCTTAAAGATTCTAATAGATCTTAACATTTTGATGTGGTTAGAAATTAAAAAAAAAATACTGAAATATGAAAACAATCTAGCTAATATAGAGTGTAGAAGCTTAGACAGGATAAGTAAACAGAATAAGAGATAGACATATTATACGCAAGCTCCTAGGACGGATTAGAAACCAAGCTCTAATCAATATTTCCACATATCAACACCATACATATTACATAACATCATTTGTCTAATGTTTAGTTTATGTTGTAGATGGAAGCATCACTAAATGATTACTGTGTACATTTCATGTAACAGACACATGCCAATGTTGAGGACTGACACAACACATCAGTCACATAACTTATGATTGATGTTGACTGATTATGACTTATGGCGAAATTATATATTAGATATAATTTGACAGATATTAGTATTCTACAAGGTTACTGACAAGTTTACAGTTAATTGGTAAATGAGATGGTGTAGTTTCAGAATCGTGATCTTTAGTTTAATATGTTAAAGCGTGTTAAACAGAGAAATATGTCATTTTTTCCCATGCTAAAACGATATAACATATAACATGGTTGAGAGTCTGTTACTAGATCTGTTAAATGGAGAATAACGTCACGCAACAGACCAGCTGAGCTCGTCATTTTGTTTGTCGTGTTGGGTTACTTGCTCGTAGTTTGTGTTTTGACTGTGTTAGTATTGTTTTGGATGTTTTTAATACTAATAAAGCAATGGATGACAAAAATAATGACTTGATGGCAGTTATTAATTAGCTCATCTTGATTCTCTTCTTCACAAGCCAGAAGATCAACAAGACACTTAAACTTTCACTTTTCACTAAATTTGGACAAGTTTTAATAAATTACATTAATTAAAACTTAGAAGTAAACAATAACACTAAGTTTTGGAAAGAAAGGTTATAAAACAAGTTGCTCAGAAAATTCGCTATGAGCTCTAATGCATTTAACATGACTTTAAATCGGGCTGCTAACAATCCTATACTTATAACATTTAACATGGTTAAACATTTTACATTTAACACAATATCATGAATATCCCTATTATAAGAGATCGAATTATTATAAATAATATCGCCATAAGGATAGCTCTCATCACATTACAATAGGGGTATTCATGATCTTTAGTATAATATGTTAAAGCGTGTTAAATGTAAAAACTCAGGTTAAATGGAAAAATATTTCCTCCTTTTACCGTGTTAAAACGATATAACATATAACATGGTTGAGAGTCTGTTACTAGGTCTGTTAAATGGAGAATGTCGTCACGAAACAGATCAGCTGAGCT
>NW_027108441.1:115286-115919 GCF_000696795.3 Halyomorpha halys
TTTATTTGTTGTCGTGTTAGGTTACTAGCACGTAGTTTGGGTTTTGATTGTGTTAGTATTGTTTTGGATGTTTTTATAACAAATAATGCAATGGATGACAATAATAATAATGTAATGGCAGTTATCAATTAGCGTTTGATTCTCTTCCTCACAAAATAAAAGATCAACAAGACACTTAAACTTTCACTTTTCACTTAATTTAGACAAGTTGTAATAAATTACATTATTAAAAATTTAGAAGTAAACAATAACATTAAGTTTTGGAAAGAAAGGTTATAAAATAAGCTGCTGAGAAAATCCGCTAGTTGCTTTTATGCATTTAACATTTAACACGACTTTAAATTAAACTGCTAACAATCCTATACTCATAACATTTAACATGGTAAAACATTTTACATTTAACACATCATGAATATCCTATTATAAGAGATCGAATTATTATAAATAATATCGCCATAAGGATAGCTCTCATCACATTCCAATAGGGGTTTCATGGTCTTTAGTTTAATATGTTAAAGCGTGTTAAATGTAAAAACTCATGTTAAATGGAAAAATATTTCCTCCTTTTACTATGCTTAACTAATATAACATATAACATGGCTGAGAGTCTGTTACTAGGTCTGTTAAATGGAG
>NW_027108441.1:115969-119355 GCF_000696795.3 Halyomorpha halys
ATGTTAAATGGAAAAATATTTCCTCCTTTTACTATGCTTAACTAATATAACATATAACATGGCTGAGAGTCTGTTACTAGGTCTGTTAAATGGAGAATGACGTCACGCAACAGACCAGCTGAGCTCGTCACCATTTTATTTGTTGTCGTGTTAGGTTGCTTGCTCGTAGTTTGTGTTTTGATTGTGTTAGTATTGTTCTGGATGTTTTTATAACTAATAAAGCAATGGATGACAATAATAATAGTGTAATGACAGTTGTCAATTAGCTCATCTTGTTTTCCTTACTCACAACTCACTTAGAGCAACAATGCACTCAGTAGCTAAACTTTAACCCAAATTCCACTTTTCACTCAATTTAGGCATGTTATAATAAACTACTTTGGTGAAAACTTATAAATAAACAATAACATGAAGTTTTTGAAGGAAAGGTTATAAATCAAGTTGCTCAAAAATCCGCTAGGAGCTATTATGCATTTAACATTTAACATGACTTTAAATAGGGCTGCTCACAATCCTGTAGTTATAACATTTAACATGGCAAAATATTTTACATTTAACACAACATCATGAATACCCCTAATATCTAATAAGATCAACATTAAATATCGAATAGATACATTTAATGTTATTGGAGTAAAATAAACGATGTTCTAAATTGAGGCATTCATTGTGGGTCGAAACCGAGGCAAGATTAACAGATCGTGCTACACTTTTCCAACCTGATCTCGATTCCCTCTCCCTTCTAATTAATATGTTCTATCTCAGCCTATTATATTATTAATAAGCATTATTATATATTTCATCACTTTATTATTCTATATAATAAACATCTGTAAATGATTCATGAAAAACAAAAATTAGCACGTTAAAATGTTCAAGATGTTTCGGCACCTGATCTAAGCTCCGTGGGTGCATGGGCTTGAGGTCAAGATGGGGAAAATGGGTTAAGGGGAAACTCTTTTACTGCATTGGGATTGTTGAGGAAATTGGATATTTTGGATAACAAGTAATGTTGTGTATTAGTCTAACGGTTTCGGGAAAACTCACACCCTCCGTGGTAGCTTTGCTTATCTGATATTTCAAACAGACAATTATAGCGAGTAGGTTAGTCGATGGACAACACCTCACAATTTCATAAGAGGAGATAATAACAGAAAAAAAAGCAATTCTTCCCAGCCGGATCCGCCCCACTAAGACTCACAGGAAGAGATTTAATTTATTTTATTTTATTTGCTTAAAAGGGGAAGAGGAAACTTGAAGATAGTTCAATGGAGCAATATTTAAAAAGCGCCTGAAAATGAAAAACGGCTTGAATTTTTTGTGTTAACATGATGATCGATCAACTCCCCAAAATTGTCGTTTAAAAAGTCAGATAAATAAGGCGACCTACTTATAATTATTTTACAAAATTATTTATAAAAATATTAAAATAATGTTTGCCTAACTTTCTGACATGATAGTAGACAAGAGCCCAAGAGGAGAAAAAAAGGCAGTTATCTCACATAAATTTTTGATTACTTTAATGAAAACTATGTATAATTAATTTTCAAAATTTATGAGTCTGCCAAGTATAGGTAGGGGGAATAAAAAATGGCGGCCCTTTCAAAGCGATAAAAAAAAATAATTTTTCATTCGGAGCTCTATATCTTAAAAAGTAGGAACAACACAAGAAAACTTAAGTGAACGTCATTTAAAGAAGACCAAATTTGCTAAAATATGAGGCCTAATAGAGTTATTTACGTTAAATGGTTTTCGAGATATAGCTTTTTAAAAAGAAACATTTTATAAAACGTTCTTGAAGATCAGTAGTTAGTGAATTTATTTTGAAAAATTTACTACTTCTAGTCCTAGAAAGATAAACATTATAAACTATTTTATAGTAAATTTAACTAGCTTTAATTTGAGCGCTGGCAGACATCTGTACGTCCAATGGTTTCTGAAATGAAGTTTTTCATAAATCAAACTTATTGTCCGAACAACTATAAATCAATTTATTTTAGCAAATATCATGAAAACTATTATTCCTACGAAGGTAAAGTTCATAAACTTTTTTATAGTCTATTAAACTAGCTTTAATTTGAGTGCTAATTGACATCTGTACGTCACATAGTTCCTGAGATATAGAATTTTCAAAATAAATTAACTAACTACTAATATTTCATTAGATTTTTAAGAAATTTTGCTTTTTAAAAAGCTATATCTCGAGAACTATTGGATGTAAATAGCTGTTTTAGGGCTAATATTTCAGCAAATTTACTCTTCTTTAAATAACGTTCTCTTAGATTTTCTAGTGTTGTTGGTATTTTTTAAGATATACAGCTCCGAATGAAAAATTAGTGTTTTTTTAAGGTTTTGAAACAGCCGCCATTTTGTATTCCCCCTACCTATACTTGGCAGACTCATCAATATTGACTAGTAATTATACATAGTTTTCATTAAAGTAATCAAAAATTGGGGTGAGATAACTGCCTTTTTTCTCCTCTTGGGCTCTTGTACTATAAGATCTACACCAGGAGAGCTCAACAAGTCGATCGGAAGGCCTGGAACTTTCAAGCAATAGTCTCTGACATATTTCATATGGATCAAAAGTTATTAATTATCCATTTTCTATTAATTCCACTGGATGTGAGTTTTTTGGAGCTTTATATAATTATTTTTGTTGGTTTTTTACTTTTAAGTACGATGTATACTCAGTAAGCTATTGATATAATAGTAAAAAGTAAGTCATATTATTCTTTCATGATACATTTTCCTGGCCCCAAAAAAGTGAAATATTGATGTTAACGCCATAATACAATTACCTTGTAAATAATTGTAAATAGTATTTGAGTTTTATTAGTATTTAATTTAGTTACATTTATTTTTATTTGTACTGTTTTATTTAGATTTAGTTATTTAAAAAGAAAAAAAAATGTAATTATATTTGTTTGTTATAATAGTTGCTAAGGGTTGATAATCGTCGCTAAGAGGTTGCCTAGCAACGGACCGACCATCTTTGTTTTTTAGAGTAGTTCCGGCTAATTAGTGGCCATCGTAGCGTCTCAGTAGTCCTGTCTGCGTTTGGTTGATGTTATTTTATTAGACATTTTTTGAGTGTACTCGATTACAGTTCGGAACCAGAAAACTTCTGTGTTTCTATTTTAATATGAGTTCCGGATAATTAGTGGCCATGAATGTGTAACCAGCCCTGTCTGCGTTCATTTCGTCGGCTCACCTAATACATTGATACAACTTTTGGATGTTTGGACCATCGATGATGTCTCTACACCAACTTTTGACCATTGCAGCGGTTTATTTATACACTAGAGCTGCGTAACCTACACATCTCGGCAGCACTATTCCTCTGACCTATCGGAGTGGAGCAAACGTTTCGTCGAGCAGTATTT
>NW_027108441.1:119779-121779 GCF_000696795.3 Halyomorpha halys
AAAAAAAAATGTAATTATATTTGTTTGTTATAATGGTTGCTAAGGGTTGATAATCGTCGCTAAGAGGTTGCCTAGCAACGGGCCGACCATCTTTGTTTTTAAGAGTAGTTCCGGATAATTAGTGGCCATGAATGTGTAACCAGCCCTGTTTGCGTTCATTTCGTCGGCTCACCTAATACATTGATACGATGTTTGGACCATCGATGAGTCTCTACACCAACTTTTGACCATTGCAGCGGTTTATTTATCCACTAGAGCTGCGTAACCTATACATCTCGGCAGCACTATTCCTCTGACCTATCGCAGTGGAGCAAACGTTTCGTCGAGCAGTATTTATTTTATATATTTATTGTTTTGTTTTTTTATAAATTAGTTTCTTTTCGTTTTCATAATTTATCTAACTATTTTATTTTTATCTGAGAGGGCTTTTTATTTTTACTTGTATTCATTATTAGTCATATTTTGTTTATTTTAGTTTTAGTTTTTAAAGTGTTTAAAAATGCTAAATAAATGTTTAATCCGAATCAGTTTGTCGTTTCTTCATTTATAAAACCTTCCAACAAAAAGACATACTCGATTTGAGGTGACTTTAACAATTGAAATCGAATTAACAGCCATACTGTGCAGTTTTATAACAACTTTTTCATATTTACGAACAAACAGTACAATAACTTATACTTTGCAGTAAATAAAAAATAAAAATGTATTTTAAGTTAGTAAAAAGTGTATTTTGAAAGAAATCGAATTTTTAAGGTTATGCATATATGGAATGTTATGCTATTAAAAGTTGGGTCTGAAAATTTATTTTCTTCATGAGCCTATATCTCGAAAACTTAATAAGTGATTTAAGAAATAAAAAATAGTTTTGAACATATATATTACTTATCTACCAATAGCTCTCTGGAATGCACCTGATACTGCAACGCAGTGTATAAACATAGTATGCATTTCACAGACCTTATCACCCCTTAGAGACTACTCTTATGACAACTTGATCGCGACACGCTTATAAGATGAAAAGTAGATCTTATATACAAAAAAGTTGGCCACCCCTAATCCATACAGTACTTTAATATCTTGAAATTTCTTTTTGATTAGATTTTATAACTTATATTTAATTATGATACTGTGTTTCATTGTATAGATCTAACCCTTATAACTAAAATTACATGCATTTCTTAAACTAACCATTTATTGAGATTTTCACTCTATAGATATTTGGAATTCGTTAGCAAATAGGCATATTCACTTTAATACACATTAAACTAATTAATATAGATCCGTGTGCATTACTTCGATTAATAGTCGGGATTATGAACCTGTTTCGATAAAAAATAAATCGATTTTGTTTCATAAGAGAATCGATTGTAAATACGGGCATTACAGCAACTAAAAGATTCCTATAAGACTGACTAATTACTTCGGAGTAGCTGAGTGAGAAAGGTCAAGACTCCCTCGAGGGGTAATCGATAGATCGAAAAGGTCCCCGCCGCTCTCACCTTTCCTTCTCTATACAGGTGGCACTGAATCGCTTCCGGCCATCCCGTATTACTATCGATTATCGAATATTAATGAGCCATAGTAGTCGAATCACGGATCAACGAAACTTCTGGAAAATAAAAACCATCAAATTCAAAAGAAGTCAGAAAATCGTCTACAGCAAACGGATTCTAAACAACTACAAAGCAGTAATTTATTTTATTTTTATACCCGGTGGGCCTTACATGGTTGATATAACTTATAGCATATTTATTTCCTTAATTATGTTATTTTACCCACTTTTTCAATTACCTATGTATACATTTTATTTCTCACTTCTCTCATCACTTTATTTTATTAATTCTATTCTGTAAAATTATTCATTTTATTATGTATTTTTGTTTATATTTTATTTTTTATTTTCTATACTTATTGTGGTTGTTATCTTGTTCTGTTCTTAGCCCTGAAGAAGGCTAGAAACTCAAGCCGAAACGTTGGCACAATTAAATAGGTTACACCAA
>NW_027108441.1:122414-124627 GCF_000696795.3 Halyomorpha halys
TATACAATAAAGTTCACCCGGACGTAAAATATGTATAAGAGCTTAGTAGTTGCACAGTATGTATAAGAACAATTATAAGCATTTAAAAAAAATTGCCATTATAAAATGCGGTGCGCCGAGCGATAAGTCTTTGGAATTTCTACCACAATATCTAACGAGTCATTCAGGATCAAAGGAAGACAAACTTTCTCCGCTTTGGAAAGTTTGCACTTGCACTGGCTTTCTGCGAACTCAGCTTTCGAAAGGTGGGAATAATGTCCCAACAAAGATAGAGGTATAAAGTAACGGTATAAAATATTTTAATAACATGGACCAAGTTACTTTTATGATGTTACAGCTCTAAGAATGCGTTGCTATTTATAAGCAACTTTTCAGTATATAGCTGTCTTTTTTTTCTCCTCTTGGGCTCTTGTACTATAATGGGAAGACTGAGTTTGCATGTCTCTAACCAAGGAATCATAATTAGGAGTAAATCCTAACAAAAATAATTATAATGAATCCGCGCAGTCAAAATATATCGTGCTGTGTGGGCAGTGTCAAGTTGTCAGCATTCTAGGAATTTATGACCTTTGCAAATTGCCAGAACACATTAAACTATTGCTAGAAAGTTTTGTCTTCTACAATCGCTTTAAAGTTCATAGGACACGGAATTCCACCCAATGTTGACTATTAATTATACATACTTTTCATCAAAGTAATAAAAAATTGGGGTGAGATAACTGCCTTTTTTCTCCTGTATGGTACATTCTACTAGCTGCAATTGGAGTACTGGCAGATATCTGCACATCAAATGGTTCCTAAGATATATTTTACCCCCAAAATATTCTCCAACTACTGATGTGATTAGGAAATGAAGATGGCTGTCAGTCGAAATATTCAAAACTATCGATATTCAAAACCATCGAATAATCCTTATAAATACAAGATATTTCTCCACCTTGACGTTATTGAACGTGATAAGATAAACGTTATGACTCACTAATCGATTCTATTATTCTTCATTATGTCCAGTTAGACACACTAATCGATTCTAGCATTCCCTGATTCATCTTGAACATTTAAATCGAGTCGATTTTAACCCAGACTAGTTTGTGAACTCTTGACCTCCATTTCCAAGAGATCCTCGAAGCTCGCTGTTCTGTTCGTTTCTCAGGAAACGCTTCACCAAAGAGCTGCTCCTAATTCGGTGAACCGTCTCTATTAATCGATCGATCGAAGTGGTTTTAATCTAACAGTCGAATCAGGCGGCATCGTTATGATTCACATAATAGTCATTCTTCTATTATTAGAAATTTTAAAGTTTTATAAATCAAGTATTGCGACATTTAAAAAAAAAAGAAAAAAAAAATTTCTCTATTTAAAACCTTTACACTTTCTTGAGACTGGCTAATAATAATGAAGGTCTAACGAAACCAAAGGTTCGATGCCGATACCACTATACGCTCTCTTAATACATCCTTTCAGTGATGCCCCTCCAAACCCAATTCTACTAAATCAGTTTTAAAGCTATCTTCTAGTCTACGTTTCGGTCTACCCCTCGGACGTTTCAGTGTTTATTAACATTTTAGGGATCCGCTCGTTACTAAGCCGTACAACCTTACACGCCCATCTTATACGCTGCAATGCTATAACTTGAATTATATTTACCGGGTGTAGGTCCCTTAATTCAGCGTTGTGTAATCTTCCAAATTTACCCGTTAATTAATCCTCTTTCGGTCCGAATATTTTGCTTAATACTTTATTTTCGAAAACTCTAAGACGCTGTTCACCCCTTAGTGTAAGAGGCCACGTTTCGCATCCATAAAGTGGTAATAAACCATAAACAGTGGGGAGAATAATAGGCTTGTAAATTCTTATTTTTATGTTTTTAGATAGAAGGCGCGAGCTAAGCAGTTTTGAAATTGAAAAATAACAGGCATTTTAATTCCTTATCAATTTCGTTTTCTCTAGTTACCGTAGAACCTAAATACTTAAATACTCTATCTACCTGTTCAATCGTATTTCCTCCTATATCTATATCACCGAAATCGCTCGCGTTTCTTCTGCTAACTATGTATTTTGTTTTTCAGTATTTATCAAGACCTGGTTAATATTGTTAACATATTAAAGAGACTGGTTAATATTTTTTTTATAAATAAAATTTTATCAATTTTAGTCTGAAAACATTTTTCCTTTATAAGACCGACGTTTCGGCCAATTCGACCATCCTCAAG
>NW_027108441.1:125742-127979 GCF_000696795.3 Halyomorpha halys
TCTTTCATCCTTAACAATCCCTGATAATCCTCCGAGGCGTCTGAAAAGAAGATGGCCACGGGACCTTCTAATTTAAATTAATGTTTGAAGTACCATCTATGGGTGGTTCCTTCCCAAGATTTTTAAGTGTATATACAACATACAACATATTTACTTATTGTATTTATTATTTGTACACTTGTAAATCGCATTAAATAAATAAATTAAAAAAATTAATCTTAGATTTTTTCTATGATTTGACTGTTCTAAACTTACTCATTTCCTGTGATTTTTATGTTTATATGTTCAGTGTATTTATAATGTCGGCGTGATGTGTATTTAAGTGTTTAGTGTCTTATAAAATAAATTATATTCAAATTGGAAGCTTTTTAACCTCAAACATTTTTTAATGAAATTGACTTACCAGACTTCATAAAAAGAAAATCTGGAATAAAAAAATATTTCTTCTAAACTTAAGTCAGTAATGACTCAGGGATTCATTGAGAAAAACTGCATTCATGCTTAGTTAATTCATCTAGCACTTTTTTTTTTTCAACTAACTTTCATTCAATAAAAAGCTTTTAGTCCTTTCGTGAATAACCTATCTCTCCTGATGAAGTGAAATCATGATATCAATGTTATCAATGGTTCATTCATGAATAAGGGTTGTATCCATGGAAATTTTAGCAATTAGTATCAACTATAGCTAATTTTTGCCGAACTGTGGTGGTAAGTGAATGTTGTGATGCGGGCACCGCATCAGATTTTAAAAATTATTTACAGATGTATGAACACGATTTTATGCATCGGGCTTCAGTAATACAAGTTGATATTTATACTAAGATATGACTAATATGTATACTAATACTACTATAATACTAGTAGATGATTACATATCCAACAGTACCTAGCTATCGAAGTACCCTGGTACAGTACAGCACTATAGGGGACAGGTGTACTCAACTCAACAATAATTAGCACCTGTTCTAGTACTTAGTGCAGTACTGTTTGCTCAGTATGGTTCTATCTCTTTCTCAACTTATTTTATTAGCTAGTATTATATACGGAAAAACAAATAATAGAAGTATTCATGATCTTTAGTATAACATGTTAGAGCAAGTTGAGAACTGACACAACACATTAGTCACATAACTTATGATTGATGTTGAGAATATGACTTATGACGAAATTATATATTTGAAATAATTTGACAGATATTAGTATTATACATATTACACGTTAAAACATGTTACATGGAGAAAAATATTTCCTTCTTTTATCATGTTAAAACGATATAACATATAACATGGTTAGGAGTATGTTACTAGGTCTGTTAAATGGAGAAAGACGTGCGCAAAAGACCAGCTGAGCTCGTCACCATTTTGTTTGTTGTCGTGTTAGGTTACTTGCTCGTATTTTATGTTTTGATTGTGTTAGTATTGTTTTGGATGTTTTTATAACTAATAAAATAATGGATGACAATAATAATAGTGTAATGACAGTTGTCAATTAGCACATCTTGATTCTCTTCCTCACTACTTAAGGAAGATCAACAAGACACTTAAACTTCCACTTTTCACTTAATTTGGGCAAGTTGTAATAAATTATAGGAGTATTGTTGATCTTTAGTTTAACATGTTAAAGCATGTTGAAGACAGACACAACACATCAGTCACATAACTTATGATTGATTTTGACTGATTATGACTTATGACGAAATTAAATATTTAAAATAATTTGACAGATATTAGTATTCTTACTAGGTATATTAAATATAGAATGACGTCACGTAACAAATCAGCTGGACTCGTCACCATTTTGTTTGTTGTCGTATAACTTGCTCGTAGCTACTGTTTTGATTGTGAATTAGTATTCTTTTGGATCTTTTTAAAACTAATAAAATAATGGATGACAATAATAATAGTGTAATGACAGTTGTCATTAGCACATCTTGATTCTCTTCCCCACAAGTTACAAGATCATCAAGACACTCAGTAGCCAAACTTTTACAGAACTTCTACTTTTTCCTCAATTTATGCATGTTGTAATGAATTAATATATTTTTTTTTTAGCCATGATGAAGCCCCGCGAAGTTGGGCGTAACGTTGGTTAACAATAAATAGTTTTCTTTTATTATTTTGATACCGTTATTGACCGTCACCTGGACAATTGTTCATTTTATATTTACATATGTAATAAAAATATCTTTAAAAATAATAATCTTTTATTAGCCCTGATAAAGCTCTGCATAGTGGGCT
>NW_027108441.1:128161-131675 GCF_000696795.3 Halyomorpha halys
ATTTACTCAACTCTAATGGAGCCCATATTGTCACGTGATGGGTTCCTTATTGCTATTTCTGGTACTAAAGGCTCTGTTTCGAGCTTTTAATTATACTGAATGTTAATGTCAGCCTCATCCACAACTTCCCATTCACGATAATTGGAACCTGGCGACGCGCCCGCCAGTCCTCGACTATTCCCGTACTCGAGGTCCCGTAGGATTATTCTTAGCCGGGCCGAATGACCGAGCGGATTGTCGTAGAAGTCGTCTTCATGTCTGATAATGTCAAGTCGCGCAATCATTAAAGGAACAGCATTTCTAGGATCATAAATTATATTTTAACAATACATACCTGTGTATGTAGGCGCTGTGCTACACACTCCAAGGATATGGGTTCGAATCCGACTGTGGCAAATAATAATTTTATTCTATAACTGTAGCCGTGAGTCTACCCTGTGGGTTCTGGAGCCCTCCTAGGGGCTAGACTGCACTCAGTCAAGTATCCTTAATATAGTATATATGTATATATAGTTGACCGTAAAAATTGATATATAAGAAGATGGTCAGGGTTGCGGTCAAAGGAGAAACAAAAATAGTTTACAACTATTTATTTTCCTGTATAGGAAGATGGTCAGGGTTGCGGTCAAAGGAGAAACAAAAATAGTTTACAACTATTTATTTTCCGACGTTTCGCCCCACTTTGCAGGGCTTCATCAGGGCTACAAAGATACGAAATGATAAGATACAATGAAAATAATAAAAATACAAAGGTAAGATACAATAATAAGAATAAAAATAAGTAACAATGGCAAGAGTAAAATTTTTTTTATAAAAATACGTAAAAAGTACAGGAGATGTACATTAAAAAAAAACAAGAAAAAACAATACAATGTTTATACAATTAAAAAAAAAAAATGAGCAAAGAACATGTCATCTGTTTGCTTTGAACAGGTAGGTTGTCCTGACATGTTCTTTGCTCATTTATTATCATTTTATATCATGATTATATTTTTTTTTTATTTATAATTATTCTTTCATTTTTTTTTTATTGTATAAACATTGTATCGTTTGTATAGTATTTCTTTTTTATACATCTCCTGTACTTTTTTAACTTTATATTTTACGTATTTTTATAAAAAAAATTTTCCTCTTGCCATTGTTACTTATTTTTATTCTTATCATTGTATCATATCTTTGTATTTTTATTCTTTTCATTGTATCATTTTGTATCTTTTTAGCTCTAATGAAGCCCTGCAAAGTGGGGCGAAACGTCGGAAAATAAATAGTTGTAAACTATTTTTGTTTCTCCTTTCACCGCAACCCTGACCATCTTCTAATATATCCTTAATATATATTGCACACAGTGAATCAATGAGAAATTAAGTTTTCTCTAATACCAGATAGAACTTATTCTCATTGCAATAATCTTTGCCGATTTTTTTAAATAAACAAAATTAGCCCCTTAACGCATAGTTTTTCGACAAAAACAGAAAAAAAAATATAAAAAATTGCTATTGTAAAAATACAATTTAGAGCATTGTATTGGCAAAAAAAGTTTTAAATACAAAAATGTTCAAAATGTTTATTTCAATTTTGCATATCTATGTAAAAATAGGCTAAAATTATATTTAGAGGATCATTATTATAATTATTGTTGGCGCGACAGACCGTGGAGGGACAAGGCCTCACGCGATGTATTTCCTTAATACATCGCGCGTATCTTGCTGTTTTTTTTCAAGGTGGGTTCGTCACTACCACGCCTATTTTTTCTGAGTGTTACCCATTGGCTAACAGGCCTCACGAATTCCCGGGAGGAGGCTGTCAGTCAGTTTTATAAAATTGTATGCTCGAAAAAATCCTGGTTTGTGCCGGGCTCGAACTCACAACCTTTAGGATGGTAGACAGGCGCGTTGTCCCCTGTAGAGGATTATTACAGATAATAAATCATTGTTATTTATTTTATTATTATCACATTGTTATTTTCAATTCTCGATTATATTCGAGTGTGAAAAATTATAGAAGCATAAAATATAACGCCGCTCGAATTATCTTGAGTGTGGACATTTTGGCCTGTTAGCGTTAAAAATCTATTATATAAACTGACAATTCCGGTCGGTTGAATTTAGCGAATAAGTTGCTGTCATATCCCCACTTTAAATATGCATGCAATTTCAGTTTCACACAACTTTTCGTTTTTTAGTTAAGGTGTTCACAGACTATTTTGTGAGACTTTTTGGACTCAGGGGGCCTCAAAACATGTATTTCTAACGAAATCTAGAATTCGAAATATTTGCTCTTACTGTCCATTCCTTAGGTAAGTGAAAGTCAAAAGGATGCGTATGTGGGATACAGGAAAAATCCTTCATATTCCTGAAAATCCTTGGACCACTTTGAAAGCGTCCACCAGTTCGATGTTGGTTTAAAGTGTTGGACCAAACCTATTTTTATTTAAATAAAATCAATTATATTAAATTTAAGTCTCAAAACACCCATTATTTACTAAAAGTCCAACGATTCGGCCATTTCGGCAATCCTAAACGACAATCCTTGGGTATCAATTTGCAGGCTATTTTGTCACCAGTTCCAGTCAACATTTCTCTATTTTGTCGCTCTTTCATTAATATTACAACTTTTAATAATACAATATTGTTATTACAAAAAGGTATAATAGTGTTAATTCGATTATGATTAAAAGTTTTAATATCAATGAAAAGAGTGACAAATTAGATAATTAGATTTTAGGACAGCTTATTAATAAATTAATATAATTCTCTACGTTTTATTGTCTAATAGGGTAATTTTGACTGAAATAGGTGACCTGAGCAGAAAGATTTTTGAATATTTCCTGTGAGTATAAATTTGTATTTAAGATTGTCCTTGAGTATTGAAGCCGAATTGGCCAAAACGTTGGACTTTTAAGGAAATAGAGAGTATTTTAAATATTTTGTATTTTGTATAGTTGGATATATTTGATTTTATTCAAACGATAATAACCAGTCTCATGAGAGTGAAAAGTTTACATATAAATCTATTAATATTGATATCGACATCGCTCAACCCTAACTATCGATAAACGATGTCACTGTGTCAGTACTGAATTAGAAACCATTATGCAAGAACATGTTTGTACTCTGTATGGGCCGGCAGTGTAAGAGACGTAGGATATTATTTCGTTACAAATGGTTAAATGGTTGTTTTATTAATTATTTTATATATGCTTGTTTGAGATTGGTTTAGTTTATGTTTTAATTTAAAACAGTTTTGATCCCTTTTTCCTCTCAACTTTTATTCTTTAAAACTTCTCCAACGTTTCGGCCCTCAGACCATTCTCAAGGATACCACCTACAAAAAGCTTTTTTATTTTTATATAACAATTACATTATTTCCTTCAACTACACACTGATTTCTTTGGTCCTATCTTCAATATTGATGTCATTTCTTTTTTAAATCTTAAAATTGCAGGCTAATTGCCCTTGTCACATCTTTAAAATAAATTAATCATTAAAATAATATCATAATAACTTCATAAAAT
>NW_027108441.1:131725-134265 GCF_000696795.3 Halyomorpha halys
GTGAAAGTCAAAAGGATGCGTATGTGGGATACAGGAAAAATCCTTCATATTCCTGAAAATCCTTGGACCACTTTGAAAGCGTTCACCAGTTCGATGTTGGTTTAAAGTGTTGGACCAAACCTATTTTTATTTAAATAAAATCAATTATATTAAATTTAAGTCTCAAAACACCCATTATTTACTAAAAGTCCAACGATTCGGCCATTTCGGCAATCCTAAACGACAATCCTTGGGTATCAATTTGCAGGCTATTTTGTCACCAGTTCCAGTCAACATTTCTCTATTTTGTCGCTCTTTCATTAATATTACAACTTTTAATAATACAATATTGTTATTACAAAAAGGTATAATAGTGTTAATTCGATTATGATTAAAAGTTTTAATATCAATGAAAAGAGTGACAAATTAGATAATTAGATTTTAGGACAGCTTATTAATAAATTAATATAATTCTCTACGTTTTATTGTCTAATAGGGTAATTTTGACTGAAATAGGTGACCTGAGCAGAAAGATTTTTGAATATTTCCTGTGAGTATAAATTTGTATTTAAGATTGTCCTTGAGTATTGAAGCCGAATTGGCCAAAACGTTGGACTTTTAAGGAAATAGAGAGTATTTTAAATATTTTGTATTTTGTATAGTTGGATATATTTGATTTTATTCAAACGATAATAACCAGTCTCATGAGAGTGAAAAGTTTACATATAAATCTATTAATATTGATATCGACATCGCTCAACCCTAACTATCGATAAACGATGTCACTGTGTCAGTACTGAATTAGAAACCATTATGCAAGAACATGTTTGTACTCTGTATGGGCCGGCAGTGTAAGAGACGTAGGATATTATTTCGTTACAAATGGTTAAATGGTTGTTTTATTAATTATTTTATATATGCTTGTTTGAGATTGGTTTAGTTTATGTTTTAATTTAAAACAGTTTTGATCCCTTTTTCCTCTCAACTTTTATTCTTTAAAACTTCTCCAACGTTTCGGCCCTCAGACCATTCTCAAGGATACCACCTACAAAAAGCTTTTTTATTTTTATATAACAATTACATTATTTCCTTCAACTACACACTGATTTCTTTGGTCCTATCTTCAATATTGATGTCATTTCTTTTTTAAATCTTAAAATTGCAGGCTAATTGCCCTTGTCACATCTTTAAAATAAATTAATCATTAAAATAATATCATAATAACTTCATAAAATATTGTTTATAAATAGATTTCTTACTTACATAACTTTTTCTAAAAATTTTTTTATTAGATTTAAAACTTTTTTACAAAACACTTTCCTTCCTTCCTTCACTTACATTTAGAATTTAAGAACAGAAGCTACCTTCAACAGTTTAGGACTCTGTTATTACTTTATCATATAACAATAATTTTTTTATCATTAATTTACATTTTTAATATAATTTAATTAACATTAATTATTAATTATTTTGCTTATAACACAAACATTTTTTAATATATTTAAAATTCATAATTAATTTATTCTTATTTTATGTGTATTTTTTTAAACATACGTATACCTCCCTCCTTTTTTATTTATTTTTTTAACATATTTATTCATCTATTCATACTTGTATTAGTGTATATTTATTCCATATATACATTAGTACAATTTAAGGATTTGAACATTTATTTATTTATCAACTTTTTTGTATATAGTAATTACATATTTATTCTGCTTAAAATTTCTGAATAATGGTGGTTCAGTCCCTTCTGATTGTCAATCTGATTTGAAATTGACAGTATAATTTATATTTTCTTAGATGTAAATCGATTCTAATATCTCTCCTATAAAATTATTATTCTCTTTATGAATGACCTGGACATTTTCAAAATCAAATTTTGAACATGTTGAACCAATGCTATTTTTTTGGGTTCCTTTTCCATATTTTTTACAACCTGTCTTTTATATATTGTTTGATTTCACCAATACATATGGCTGGACAATTAATGTATGCAATTTTATAAACTAATCCAGATTATAATTAAAAAAAAAAAAACTTTTTGTAGGTGGTATCCTTGAGAATGGCCTGAGGGCCGAAACGTTGGAGAAGTTTTAAAGAATAAAAGTTGAGAGGAAAAAAAGGATCAAAATTATTTAAATTAAGAATGGTTATTTTAGTTAATCGGTTACAGATTCCGTGAACCCACCTCAAAAATATTTAGAAAGATAACTGACGGGAATCAGGACCGGTTATTTTGATTCAAATAGATTTTTATTTTTTATATTAATACGTCTTTTGAAAATTCAAATTAAATGAACCAGTTATTCAACTTTGTTTTGACAGTTTCTTAAATAATTTTTATCAATAAAAATCGAATTCAGGTCGATGACTGAGACAAATGAATGAAGGTTCTTTATGCAAATATAATTCTATTTTTCTTTTGATTTAATTAATAGAATTATTTAATTTATTTTGTGCATATTCAAAAGTCCAAATCATTCATAAAGAAAATAATAATTTTAGAAGGAAGATATTAGAATCGATTTATATATCAGAAAATATAAATTATACTGTAA
>NW_027108441.1:136485-137715 GCF_000696795.3 Halyomorpha halys
AAAATAAAAAATAAATCTCAGGAACTATGTTGCGAACAGATATCTATTAGCAATCAATTTAAAGCTAATTTAATGGGCTATAAAGTAGTTTATAACATTTACCTTCGTAGGAATAGTAGTTTTCATGATATTTTCTAAAACAAATTGATATATTTGTAATACTAATAATACCTAATATACTTACTGTAATAACTTATTTGTATTAACTATTATACTTGTTGGTAGTTTTTAAGATGAATGAAAAATTAATTTTTTTTAAGGTTTTGAAACAGCCGCCATTTTTTATTCCTCCTACCTATACTTGGCAGACTCATCAGTTTTGACTAGTAATTATACATAGTTTTCATTATAGTAATAAAAAATTGGGGTGAGATAACTGTCTTTTTTCATCCCGGTTCTTATAGAAAAAGGATAGGAAAAATAATGGTGTATGAAACACATTTTTAAAAGTTAACTACCTTCAGGATTAAAGACAAAGATACTGGAATCCGGTAGTTTTATTGTCAGTATGGATCCCTGACATGGTCAGTATGGATCTCTGACATAGTCAGTATGGATCTCATAAGTGGTCAGTATGGATCTCAGACATGGTCAGCAACAGAAAACAATCATGAAAAATTAGCGAGGACATCATTTTCAATTAGCATGATAGGATGTGTAGCGAGAGGGAGCAAGCGGTATAGTAAAAGCTCACCAGAGCGCAGCACCTCGAGCCTCACCGAAGCTCTCAAATTTTCTTATCACTTCATTTTGTAAAAACACATTGTCATTTTTGTATATTAATAGTTTCTGTACATAATACTTAGCAATATCTGTACAATGAATAATAAATGATAACGATGCAATGCACGAACCTATCTCAAGCAGACATGTACGGACCGCTTCTCGGTCACAGCCGCATGGACTAGACCTATAAATAAGGGACTCTGAATCCCCCAGTTCGATCGTAGATCCACCTCCTATCCTGGGTCTAGTCATGGCACAGGTGGCGTATACACTGCTTGAGATAGAGAAGTTTATTGCCATTCTAATCTCCCAAAGTTGTTATTTCTGTACGCACACATAAGACGATGGCCTATATCCTCTCCTTCTCTCCAGCAATCTTAGTCCGTCACTTCATCTTGGCAACTAAGATTGTAACCTAGTTCCTAACGGTTACACTGGTCCGACTGCTTCATCTCGGCATCCAGTGTAATTTCCCGTCTCTCCCCGGCTCTAGTCCGTCCGCTT
>NW_027108441.1:138665-141260 GCF_000696795.3 Halyomorpha halys
CTATACGTCTAATGGTTACCACAAACTACCAGTAAAAATTGATGAGTCAGCCAAGTATAGGTAGAGGGAATAAAAAATGGCGGCTGTTTCAAAACGTAAAAAAAAAAAATCATTCGGTGATGAATTGAATTGAATCATGAAATATGATTATCTAGGCACGTAACGAATACTAAAAAAAAATTATAATTATTTTTCAACATGTCAGCCATTCTTAATTGCTTCGAAGAAGCTAAAGTAGATAGAGCGACCGCCAGGTGCAGAAACAATACGAGTCTTCCCGGAAGGCTGACTGTTGGTCTGGCTGTCTTGCATTGAAGAGGGTGGTTTGTTTAGTGGACAGGCTGTGCTCTAGCAACTTAAGATTGTTTCAATTAAAGATAAGTAAAAAAAATACAGGGACAACAACCATTTTTAGAATATTATGAAATAATTAAAAAAGAATAAAGACATTTTTTAGTCTAAGAATTAAAATCTGAGTATAAATATTTAGTACAAGAGAGGCCAAGAGGAGAAAAAAGGCAATTATTTCACCCCAATTTTAATTACTTTAATGAACACGATGTATAATTACTAGTCAAAATTGATGAGTCTGCCAAGTATAGGTAGGGGGAATAAAAATAAATAGGGCCTGTTAAAAAAAGTTAATAAAAAATATTTTTTCATTCGGAACTCTATATCTTTAAAATTACCAACAACACTAGACAAGTCTAGGACGGCATCATTTAAAGTAGATTAAATTTTCTATAATGTGAGTCCTAATAGTTCTCGAGATATAGCTTTTTAAATTGACATATTTCATAAAGAATGTACTGAAAAAGTAGTAGTTAGTGAATCTATTTTGAGAAATCTATATCTCAAAAACTATTCCAGTAGAGATGTCTGCCAGCACTCATATTAAAGATACATAAATACTTTTAAACATTTTATGATATTTCGCAGGAGTAAAAGTTTTTAGGATACTTTAAAAAATAATCTTCATAAAATGTTAATTTCTAGATGTTCGGATAAAATGTTTGAAATAACCATAGAACACTCGCAAAAAAAAAAAAATTAATTACCAAATTGTTTTTACATATCTTATATTTATATCAATTGTTTATAACTGCTAACAATCAAAATTAATTTCTTTTTAAATTTATTTCTTTTTAAATTTATTTATTGCTATTTACAACTGCACATTATAATACATTTAGTAAATTTTATTTAAGTTAAATTGGAGTGTTACAGGTGTGTAGAGAAACTACCCATAAGATTTCACGGCCATCTTCTATTCAGGTGCCTCGGAGGATTGTCAAGAATGGAAGAGGAAGCAAGAGGTTTGAAACTAGTGGGTTTGGGTGGTTAGGAAGTTTATAATGGAAGGAGTGATATCTGGTTCGTGCTAGATCGGTTACATGTGGAACATTAAGGTCTTTATGTATGATTTTAATTGTAACAAAGTAAGGAGCATTGAGGATTTTGGATTGTAAGGATTGGATACGACAGGAATTTGAAGATTTAGTGAAGACCCAAAGCTCAAGTCCATATGTCCAAATTGGCTTATTACAGTCATGTAGATCAGTTTTTTGTAATGTGTTGGAAGTTTAGAACGTTTGTCTAGTAAGTGCTGTAATAGTCGAAATCGACGTGCAGTGTGAGTATTTCAGGTTACAAAAGGCCTTGAAAAAAGGGGATATGACCTAGCTGATTTTAAATATTTTTTATTTTTACTTTTATTTGCCTATAAATGGAATACATAGTAAGGGAAAAATTATTTCTTTTTTTTTTAATTAAAAAAATTGCAATAACTTTCACCATCATTATTACCCATACAAGATTAATCAGATCTTCCATTTTTAGTTTTAAAGTCATGTCCTGTAAGGTTTCTTAAAGTCACTTTTTTTTTTTTTAAATTCTTTTCATGCATTAAGTCGTAACAATGATTTTCTTTTTTTTCTTTATTATTTTAAGCAAAGTTACTCAGCACCTATACAAAAGAATGCTAATGAAATAGCTAAAACTGAGATATAGGTTAGATCCGTAAATAAATGCAGTAGGTGACGCTATAAATTATACAATACATGATTTGTAAACAATGACTGACGTATTAAATTGTTTACGATCAAGTCATCTTGTTTATGATGATGAATCATATTTACAAACGTGACACATCTTTAAAGAACGAATTGGAACCCATTTCCTCAATAAAGGGAAATTATTATTTCACATGATAATTTCGTTTTGCATTCTAAACTCTACGATTCCATATCACAATGCTCGAAGAATGGTGTCGAATAAATAAATCTCAACAAATCAACTATATACTTCGTTGTAAGCCTACCGACTGCTACAGTATCCTTTAATAATATTCTTCTTACCTCTGTCGAACAGATACTATACCTTGGACTACATCTGGACAAATGACTAACCTGGAATCCTCACACAAGACTAAAATGACAGGAAATAGTCGATTCCGACAATTACAGCACTTACTAGACAAACGATCTAAACTTCCAACCCATAACAAAAGACTGATCTACATGACTAATAAGGTCTATCTGGATGTACTGGATTGAGCTTTAATAAAAATAGATGAAAAAACCTCAATGCTCCTTG
>NW_027108441.1:142745-144752 GCF_000696795.3 Halyomorpha halys
CCTCGGAGGATTGTCAGGAATTGTAATATCGATATGGTTTATAAGAACAATATTCCGATATTATTTTATCGAAATATCGATATATTGTTTAAAATAAAATATAGAATTTTTAAAATAGGAATATCGATATTTTATTTTAATATTACATATTTATTTCAATATTTTCTATTTTTGTACTGTCTATATGGTATATAAGAACAATAATACGATATTATTTTATTTGAAATATCGATACATTGTTTAAATTGACTAAAATAACATATAGAAATATTAAAATAGGAATATCGATATTTTATATTGATAAATACATATTTTTTTTCGATATTTTGTATTGTTGTAATATCGATATGGAATATAAGCAACAATATTACGATATTACTTTATCGATATATCGATATTTCGTTGAAAAAATATCGAAATATCGTTTCTAATCTTTGACATCGATATTAAGAACAACGTAAATATCGAAAGGAACATGAAATTATCAAAATAAAATATCGATATACCTTTTTTTAGCTTTTCATAAAATATTATAGTTTTCTTTCATAATATATCGATATTTCGATGAAAAAATATCGAAATACTTTTTCTAATCTACCATATTGATATTAATAACAATGTCGAATATCGAAAGGAATATGAATTTATGAATTTAAAATATCGAAAAACTATTTTTATGCTTTTTATAAAATATTCTTAATCTTATTATACCCAATAAAGATATTTCTATAAAAATAAGAATGAAATATCGATATCGATATTATCAACAATGTGAAATACCGAAATGAATAATAAATTTTCAGAATGAAATATCGAATTTCCTTTTTTTAATTTTTCATATGATTTTTTTTTTTTATATAAAATATCTATATTTCTATTAAATAAAATATCGAAATATGGTTTCTAATCTTCCATGTCGATATTAGTAACAGTATCGAATATTGAAAGGAATATGAATTTTTCAATTTAAAATATCGAAAAAGTATTTTTATGGTATAAATAAATATCGATAATACGTTTTTTACAGTGTTTATACGCCTAATCATATTTACGGGTTGAAGGTCCCTTAATTCAGCAATGTGTAATCTTCCAAATTCTCCTGTTAATTCATCCTTTTCCGGTGCAAATATTTTGCCTAACACTTTATTTTCGAAAACATTACACTGAATCGACGTGTTTATTAAAATTTTAGGGATTCGCTTGTTACTAAGCCTTACAACCTTGCACACCCATCTTATACTCCGCAGAGCTATAAATGATAATAAAGTTAAATATAAAATATATTTATTGTTTTTAAAATTTCTTAGCTAAAAAAATAACAATAATTAAAAAAAATACAATCATGTCAAATGGAAAATATCAAACCCAAATTATATTAAAATTATTCTGCATCAGTTCAACTTTATTTTTATACTTATTCAATAAACATACTTACATGAGTAATACATTTAGTGGAAGTATTTTATTAAAATTAAAGAAACTTATTATTAAGAAGGCATAGATTTGTAACATTGCAACAAGAGAATGTGATTCTTCTACGACATAAGTGAAGATATTGCTAGAGTTGATGTTCGGAAAAGAAGGCGGAAAATAGAGAGTAAATACAATAAATTATGAAGAGAAATAAATATAGTTCAAAGATAAATCAACGTCTTTTAATTAAAATCGAAAAGGAACGGATAATGGAGAGAAAAGAATGAAGATTGCAAAGGATGTGGAAAATCCGTTAGAATAAAGGAAGAGAGAACGCGGAAGAAATACCCAATGAATTAGGAAGTAAATACTTGATTAAATTGCCCGAGCAGACTCTAGGAGGCACAGTTTCTCTAATAATTATAAAATACTTCAAAATGGTGGGTCCTGAGGAGGGTACAAAGTACAGATCCTGTCATCCAGCATCCTTCTTGGTCCAAATGGAGGTCATGTGAACAATAAGGTAGTGGGTCCTCCAATTTTAGTATGTATTTCATGTACAACTTTGTGTTATCATAAATATAAACAGCATAA
>NW_027108441.1:146205-147512 GCF_000696795.3 Halyomorpha halys
CATAGAGGTCACAGTCACTATTCCTTAAAACTTTATTACAACAATCTTGTTTTTAAGGAATATTGACTGTGATAAATGATTTTAATTTTGGTTTTAAGTGAATATTGACTAATTAGAATTTTTTTTGTTTTGACCTGGGCAGAATAGCCAGAATTTTTAAATTATATAATCCCAAAATTGTATTAAGTAGATTGTCTCTGAGGATGGCCAGATTGGCCGAAACGTCGGACTTATAAAAAAAATAAAATGTTTTGGGACAAACATGGATAGAAATTAAATTATTTATTTAAAAAAAATTTACCAGTCTCAAGAAAGTGTTTAAGATTATTAATTAAATTCAATTTAATTTTATACTAATATTGAATAAATGAAATTTTGTACTAACTATGTAATGTTTCCATAGCAACCCAATAAATACAACTTAACCATAGTAATAACCTTTAAGTATAATATATAATATATATAATTTTTATAATGTTAACATTGCAGTACAATAAAAAAAAAATTTCCTATATCGTGTAAAAACTCAAAGTGTTTTTAATGTATCATAACATAATATAGATAAAAGATTTATATTAGGCATTGATGATGTCGTTACCGGATTTATCAGTGTATAAGTACGTAATTATTTCTCCTTAAGACTGAAGGAGTTGCGTGCCGCGGTGGCGTGCAGCCCCCAGTACTATCACCTCGCCTAAATAACGAAAGGACACGCTTAATCGATTATTATAAATAGATCGATATTAACTGTAATCGACGTGTGATTAATATGGGCCGTTGTATAACACCCGCTTGCACGCTCACATGCAAACATCCCGTAGACCAATCGAATATATTTTAACGAGTTTTTCCGTGTACCTTGTTAAGGGGCCTCTACATGTTGGCCGGGCCATGGCAAACTCAGACATACGCGAGCATCCACATGCTTGGGTGGCTTGGCTTGGTTGGCGATCCGTCGAGAGACGGTTTTTTGGACACAGATCAAAGGGGTTCGTGAGAGCGCTCGTGTAGCGTCTCCACCATTGTTCTTTGTCTAGTTGCAACTGAGAGCTGTCACTTTTCATATATTGTTTAAGTACACAATATGCACTAAAATAATATATTTCTTAACTAAATACATCGTTTAATAACATTTATAAACAATTGAAATTCTTACAATAAATAAAAAATGACTTGCACCACTTACCCAATAGGTTAATTCCTTATACAGGAAGAAGAATAAACGTATTAGTATATCTTTACAATCTAATCTTCCATTGTATAGATTTTTTACAAGATTATATATACAACAGCACAATTATGAAAGT
>NW_027108441.1:148972-151858 GCF_000696795.3 Halyomorpha halys
AAAAAAAAAAAGAATTTTGGGAATGAGTAGATCATACAAACACCAAGGTACCGGGTTCGAATACGGCTGTAGAAGATAATTATTATCTGTTCTGCTGTAGCCGTGAGTTATGAAGCACTCCTGGGGTCGACCCAGCCTCATAAAGTAGGTGCCCTTATGTAAAAATCACTAACTTGCACAACCGTTAGTCATATAGATTTTTTTTTTTAATTCCCTGAAATTCAAAGGTTTGGTTTTTTACAGCAAAACCATTGAGAGTAAAATCCCAACCTCTTCGATTTTGACGCCCTTTCTCAGTAAAGTGAAATTTTTGCAAATTTGCCTCGTGTAACGCTAAATTTTACTTTGTCTGAATTTTCTGATTCCGATCAAACTGTCGGATGGATTCAAAAATGAAAAATACGTTGGATTCAGGATTTTCTACACACCATAGAATTACATAGAAGGAAGATAATTACAATAATAATAATAATGGTGATAATTTATTCATTGGAATATGTATTTGTATTTGTATCAGACAATATGGAGATGTGTATTCATTAAAGAGGAAAGGATATGGGAAGCTCGGAACAATGTGTCCGGAACATGAGTGTGATAACAACGGATTAATGCCTTCGACCTATATTCTCGATAATTACTCTCATATCGATACAATTATCGATGATAGAAAACTGCTCACGGTACTGTGATATTGTAAAATCAGTTCAGAGTTCAAACCAATAATCTGCTAAAACTGATTTTTTTCCCTAATTATTTATTGGTATTTACTACTGTATTATATGAAAATACATTAACTAAATGTAATGTAGATTACAAAAATATGATACAGGCATATAGAGAAACCCTCTATCGGTGGCACTCTAATAACATTTCTACATTATAATAACACTCCTACGAATCGAATAGGAAGCAATGTTAGAAACTAGTGGGTTTGGGTGGTTAGTGAGTTTATAATGAAAGGATTGATGTCTAGTTCAGGCTAGATCGGCTGCACATAAAAAATTAAGTTCTTTCGTTATGGATGATTTTATTTGTGACAAGGTAACGAGCATTCAGTATTTTGGATTGTAGGGACAGGGAAAAAGAGGAATTGGATGGTTTAGTAGAGCCCAAAAGCTCAGCTCCGAACGCCAAAATAGGCCTTATTATAGTCCTTTGTAATTTGTCTAGTAATTGTTGTATTATATGTAATGTAAAAGTAAAAACAGTTTTCTATCTTTACATGTGAGTAGTTTGTCAAGATGTAAGCCTAAGTATTATTGGAACTGATCCACATAGATAAGTGGAGTAGATATTATTAAAGATACTGTTGAGTAGTAAGTCATAGTATTACGATAAGGTAATTTGATAGGGTTTATTGGAATTTATTTTAATGAGGTGTAGATAGTTGACCGTAGATTACTGATTGGAGAAATTGGTCGGAGGGTGCGGTCAGCAAAGAACAACATGAATAAACAAAACAAAATTTATTTTATGCCGACGTTTCATTGACGAAACAAAAAATTTCCTTAAATACCATATAATCCATCACAAATATTCCGTCTTCTCCCGTAATTTCACGGCTTCAAAATTATCCGAACATAGCTTAACACTCAAACACTATTTTGATTTAGACAATACCTCCATACTAGCTTCTGTCTTTAACCAAGAAAAACGACTGTTATCCGAAAGCATTTATATACAATTAGAACCTTCCCCAGTCAATCACAAAACAGACAAACAAAACCTATCCCTAGCCTATTCCCAGATAGGTAATTTATTAAAGCACCCATAATTTATTTTATTTTATCTATTATTATTTTTTTTTTACGTTTCTAGCAAATCCTTTGTCTGTCCGTCCACTCTAGTGTCCCTTTCTATAAATCAATCAGTTTTAGTTTACCTCTTCCACTAGACTGTGAGTATCTTCCCTCGTTCTCATATTTCTTACATTATTCTTTTAGGTATAGGTACATAATTCTGCAAGGTATGCTGGAGAAGAGAGAAGGCTTGTTTACTTCAATCTTGGGCGGAAAAAAAACTGCTACTAGAGAGATGGCGCAGAAGAAGGAAGACAAACACAAAAATTAAAAGAGAAAAAGGAAAGTGAAGAACTTATAAGAATATTGTATTATTAGCAGTAGTTCCATGTTACGTATACCTTTGTAACATCGGAGAGTGGCGAACACACGTTATAAATCAGAGGAAACTATAAATAAATAATATTTATAAAACAATACAAAATAGCTTTGCATAATTTTTATTTAGAGATTACAGAAAAAATGAAAAGTGTTGTGTTTTTATTAGGTAAGATATGAAATAGGTCCTTCTATGATTTGCTTTATAATTGTTTTATGACCACTATTTCTTTAATTTGTTAAGTTTTTGACATAATATCGATATCGACATTATTAAACGATATTAATATCGATATTTGGCTTCCAATATCCCATCCCTAATTTAGGCCATGCCCGAGATGTGTCAGTAATTTTTTCGTTAGTTAAAATAGCTTTTTTTACGAGTAGTTACATTGGTATTTAGATATATATCAGGAATTCTATATTTCGTCCTAATTTATCAAATATTAAACTTATACTTTGGAAAACAAACAATATTGTGGGGAAAATGTATATCTATGTTTTCATATCACAACGACCATATATCAATTTCATTTCAGAAAATCTTTGTTTACAGTTTTTCAGATTCGTTTGAAATAAATCTGACAATTGCATGTAGTAGATATTCCTGCAAACCAGAGTTTAAATGGTTCATTCTTACGTAATTTATTACCTGTGATATGGTAAATTAGCTGATTTATGGACGAGGGTGCAGCCACTCACCTGGAAAAGAAATAAAAAATGACTTTATTTTTTGTTTGTACTTTCGTTTTATGAGTGAGAAAATAAA
>NW_027108441.1:151908-152115 GCF_000696795.3 Halyomorpha halys
AAAAACATATGTTTGCTAAGTACTTAATCATACCATATATCCTTATTAAATAAATAAAAACAATAAATATAACCTAATGGATAAAAATGGGTGATGATAATAATAAAATATATATAAATTGTAAATAAACATGGGTTGGTAAATTGGTAAAATAAATAGTATAAATCACTTAATAAAAAAAACCATCTTAAAAAAATAAATATATCA
>NW_027108441.1:153266-156403 GCF_000696795.3 Halyomorpha halys
AAAAATATTTTTAAATTTGCCTGAGTATTCTTAAGTTAATCACAAGTTTTAAAATATAGAGTAACTAAAATGTATGAGTACAGAAAAGGTAAAATAAAAAAAAGGCCAAATGTATTATTAGAACCAGATGCAAAAATAAGTGTTTTTAAAAATAAAAATTAAAGCGTAAATGTAGAATAAGGGAAAACACAAAAAAATAAATGCAATACTTGGATGCACTTATCAAAAGGATATAAGATGACATAGATAAATGCATAATAGTGACCACACAGAGGGCAGCCTTGAGGTACACCAGTCCATCCTGGCTATTTGCTCTGTGGTCAAGGTTAGTGGTGGCTTCACAATTGTCACTACTTGCTATTTAGTACAAGAGCCCAAGAGGAGAAAAAAGGCAGTTATATCACCCCAATTTTTGATTGCTTAATTGAAAACTATGTACCATTACTAGTCAAAATTGATGAGTCTGCCAAGTATACAGAGAAGGAATAAAAAAAGGCTGCTGTTTCGAAACCTTAAAATTAATTAATTTCTCATTCGGAACTCTATATCTTTTAAAATTACCAACAACAATATAAAATCTAAGAAAGCATAATTTAAAGTAGAGGAAAGTTTCTAAAATGTAAGCCCTAATAGAACTATTTACGTTCAATAGTTCTCGATACACAGCTTTTTTTAAAGCAATTTCATAAAAATGTTGTATAGCACGTAGTGAAATATCAGTAGTTAATTAATTTATTCTTAGAAATCTATATCCCAAAAACCATTTGGCGTACAGATGTCTATTAGCACTCAAATTAAAGCTAGTTGAATGGGCTATGAAGTAGTTTATGACATTTATTTTCTCAGTAGTAGTTTTACATTTACCATCGTAGGAATAGTAGTTTTCATGAAATTTGCTAAAATAAATTGATTTATAGTTGTTCGTACAAATTTTCATTTGCAAAATTTATATTCATGTGTGAATATCATAAAAACTGTTACCACTAAAAGTGTCATAACCTACTTTATAGTAAGTTAAATTTACTTTATTTTGAGTGTTGGCAGACATATGTGCGTCTTATGGGTAAAGATATATATTTTTTCAAAAATCCAACATTTTATATGAATCAATTAATATTCTGTGAGTTTACCGTAGGAAATATCATGAAAACTAGTATTCCTAGGAAGGTAAATGTCATAAAGTATTTTATATTAAATTTAACTAGCTTTAATTTGAATGCTGGTAGACATCAGTACTATGGTTTCTGAAATAAAGTTTTTCATAAATCAAACTTATTGTCCGAACAACTATAAATCAATTTATTTTAGCAAATATCATGAAAACTAATATTCCAAAGAAGGTGAAGGTCATAAACTAATTTATAGTACGTTAAACTAGCTTTAATTTGAATGCTAATAGACATCTGTACGTCACACAATTTCTGATCGGTTTGTCTGTGACCAATGCTTGAATTTGGTCATCATCAACAGTTGAAGGACGATCAAAGTCAAAATTTCAGATTCTCATCCGAGCAAACCACTTACGGACGGTGCTTTCTCCTAAGGCATCATCGCCATACACACTGCAAATATTGTTAAACATCTGTGCAGCGGAATTTTCTTTTTGGAAATAAAAGATCATTAAATTACGAAAATGAATTTTTTCTTTCCCATTTTGAGCTAGCAAAATACCACTTGAAGATAAGGAATCTCGGTTAAAACTGATGCATAAAAGCACCTTAACTAATCCTTTTTTAGAATATGTAAACATTATTGACCAAGTAAACAAGATTTTATAAATACATAGAGAATTAAATTGAAGTATTGAAAAACGCTACGAACTTATTTTTCAGCCAAACGAAAAATAATTAACTAAATCGGAACACTAGAAAGGGAGTTATCATCGAAAATGTACAAATTGTTTCATTATTCTGCTTGTTTCAAAATTTAAATACGCACCGAATGGAAAAAGAATTAGCTAAACCGGACCACTAGAAAGTGTTTTTAATTTAGTCATCTTCGAAAATGTTTCATTATTTTTCCGTAAAACATTGCTGATTCGACTCGGAGGCCTAAAAAGGGTATTTTAAGGGGGGTCAAAAACTCGAATTCAAAATTTTATACAATTGCAATAGTTTCACTAATAATATATTCCATGCATCTGTAAGTGAGGTACCGCCTGCAACCGAGGGAGTTGAGGAAACTTGGAACTACAGCGGCGCCGTTTTGAATCTACTTTCATTTCTGTGGCGGACCCACAAACCCCCTGGTTATTTGTGAGATAAGAGGTCAGAAATTACTAGTATGGGGACCAAGAAAAAAAAGTAAATAAATAAAAAAAAAATTGATAACTGAAAGTTAAAAAAAAATTGATATCTGAATGTAAAAAAATGACTTATACCTAATATTTCTATGAACGTCATATTAAAGAGTTAGAGGAAGAAGGTAGGTATGCCCTAATATGGATTTATATTTCTACTAATTAAATAATAGCAAAATAATATTAACACAAATTTGAGAAAATAAAAAAAAAATCCACACTCATCTGTTATCTATATACACAATTTATTATCATTATTATCATTCCTCAAGTGGAAGGGAAAGCAGTGCTCCAAGAAATACCAGTACCGATTTCTATGGAAGTTATCGACTTTATATCACCAAAAAAATGTTTCATAGAAATCGGTGGTCGTAGCCTCGTGCGTAGCCTCCACTTGTGAATGAGAGCGCTTGAGTTGCCAGAACTCCAGTAGCATATTAAAAAAATATCTCGGGGCCACTGCCGTTTCAAATTTCTATCAAGATTATAGGTATAATTAAGGCTGAGTTGAGATCGTGCTAAGGGATCAGTGTAAGGTTTTCTTTGTTACGTAATATGGTTCTAGTACTTAAGACTGAAAGGAATTCGTATGGAATTTTCAACTGAAACATATATTTTAATTTTTATTGATGATGAATCTACAATACAAATATTTTTATTGAGGTAGGATCAACTAAAAAAAAAATTATTAAATAAATAAAAAATTAGTATCCAATTCTGTCTCAACACTTTATTTTTCACTAGTCCAACGTTTCGCCCATTCTAGCCATCTTCAAGGACATCTTCAATACAAAACTCCTCCTCACATTAATTTACAATTTCTATTGCAGGCTATTCT
>NW_027108441.1:156685-157078 GCF_000696795.3 Halyomorpha halys
AAAATAAAGTGTTGAGACAGAAGTGGATACTAATTTTTGATTTATTTAATAAATAATTACCTTGTCTCAAAAAATTTTGAAATAATATAATTAAAATAAAAAAAAAAAAGGTATTGTATAATCTCGTTACATCATTAGGTAGTGATGCTGAAATAAGGCACACTCAGCCACTCAGGCTACTCAAGTGCTGAGAGCAGTTTCATATATCAGTCCTAATTAAGGCAGTCGTTAATGAGTATGTCGGGCGATTAAGGGATCAGCTTAGCAGCTTTAGGGACCGACTGATATTGTTAGAGGACTTCGGGGATAGCTGGATATATATATCGGACGTTTAATATCTAATAATTTTCAGAGTTTTTTTTTAATTAATTTATTTTTATTTATTTCTGAATT
>NW_027108441.1:160179-161450 GCF_000696795.3 Halyomorpha halys
TCTAATATTTAAAATATTTAATATCTAATAAGGTCATAGAAATGGCCTTTGATATATCGTTAACTGAAAATTATGTATAAATAAAGTATTTTATTAGTGTCTGATAAGAAAAAATATTGATTATCAATTAGACAATTCAGATCAGGGAAAAATTCATTTTATGTTCTTTTAGGGATTTTTTAATTCTCGTATATATTCTTTCCAATATAAATATATATATAAAGACCTTAAAATAGTCGACAAAGGAGTTAAGGCCATCCAGTTTATGCTTTCACCCAGCTACCTTCCCTAAAAGGGTTTTAGCCCCTTGTCCTCCAGGATATATTGCTGTCCTTTCAATATTTATCTCATAGGACTGATTGGTTAATATTGTACATGGATTCTCTTTCAGGACTTCTTGTAGATACTGTATGAATCGTGCTGTAGATAATGTTTTGAGTGCCTGCCTTAGATAAGTTGTTATTGAGATCCATTCATTGTTTAACAGCAGTCAAATACAGTTAGAGGTGGTTCCTCTATTTTATTATGTTAACTATGCTCCTTATTTTGTTACTAATAAAACCATCCATAAAGACCTAAATGTTCCTTATGTAACCGATCTAGCCCGAACCCGATATTATTCCTTCCATAATAAACTTCCTAACCACCCAAACCCACTCGTTTCTAACCTTGCTTCCTCTTCCATTCCTGGCAATCCTCCAAGGCGCCTGAAAAGAAGATGGCCTCGTGACCTTATATTGTAAACTGTTTTTAGAGTTCTACTACTGGGTAGTTTCTCTACGTCCTGTATCATATCATTATGTCATTATGATCAAATTTACTGGTTGTATTTTTTTATACAGTTGTAAATATCAATAAATAAATAAATAAAAAAAAATTCTGAAGTGAAGCCAGGGAAGATGGTGATGTGTACGATGATCCAGTAACAGTGAATTAGAACTCACTTAGTTGGACGATTCTGTGGATGAAGGCAGATCTCCTTTTCTTCCTCCCTCCCGGCTACCGTCCCTAGCCAGGGAACCACTTTTTTGAGTTACTCTTCCACCATAACTCGAATTCAGGAGAAGAACGAAGATAATTTTTGTGAATCTCACAAAAGAAAAATGGCGCTTTCTCTACATCCTGTATCATATCATTATGTCATGATCAAATTTACTGGTTGTAGTTTTTTATACAGTTGTAAATATCAATAAATATAAATAAAAAAAAAAAATAAAATTGTGTTAACTATGTCGAGATCACCAAGCAAAGCGAATCTTGAAGTATCTCTC
>NW_027108441.1:163151-163640 GCF_000696795.3 Halyomorpha halys
TTTTTATTTCAATTTATTCTTTCTCGACCGTTATATAATCTCAACTTACTTGTTTTATTTTCCGTCTTTTAGTGCGTGAATATTTGTTTTCTCATACTTAATTTTCTTTTTTCACGTGTTATTACGTCTACTGTTCATATTCAACCTAATAGTTTACATAATTATTTTTATATTACTGTCATTTGTTCATTGTTATATAATTTTCTTATCACTTAAATTTACATAATTTTAACCCTACCTTAATTTACTATTTTACTTTAATTTCCTACTATGTCAAAATATTTTTAGTCGTTTGTGTATTTTTTTTAGCCCTGATGAAGCTTTACAAAGTGGGGCGAAACGTCGGCAAATAGTTGTAAACTACTTTTTGTTTTATTTTGACCGCACCCCCAGCCGAGAGGGATGCGCTGGGATCTTTTGAGCTCTACTCTACCCCTCACAAGTGGGGGATAGAGTGGGCTCAGGGATCCTCAGGTCGATTGTGTAAAT
>NW_027108441.1:163690-164099 GCF_000696795.3 Halyomorpha halys
TAGGTTTTCTTCCTCCCTTTCATTAGCATTTATAATCTAGACATCAATTTTTATTTTATAATTGTTTTTCTATGTTATATTTTTACTTGGGAGCGCGGTGGCACTGTGGTAAGGCATAACGTTACTAATTCCAAGGACCTGGGTTCGAATCCAAATAATCTCCTTGCACAACCGTTGGTCTAGTAACAATACTTCCTTACAAATTATTGCACTTCTGAACCTTCATAGCTTGTAGCAGTACAGATTTATTTTTTTAGTTTATTTGTTTGTTTATTGCTGCTTAAAGACCCTCTGGTCATTAACGCTAATGGCATGCTAAAAGTTTTGTAAAAATTAACAATAAATAAAATAAAAATAATAAGTTAAAAAAAAATATAAATAAATAAAATCGAAGAGGAGTTATAATTTA
>NW_027108441.1:167648-168003 GCF_000696795.3 Halyomorpha halys
TTGATTTTATGAAGAAGATGGTCAGGTGTGAGGTCACAAGAAAACAAAAATAGTTAACAACTACTTATTTGCCGACGTTTCGGCCCACTTTGCAGAGCTTCATCAGAGCTGTAACAGCTCAGGTCAGAACAGGCTTTCGTATTGACCTGATTCATATTGAAACAGTTTCCTATTGACCTGAAGTTCTACAAATTGGGGCGAAACGTTGGTAAATAAATAGTTAACTATTTTTAATAGAGTTACTAGCCTACCTTCTACGACACAACACCTGATGAAGACCTGAAACTCAGGTCGAAACGTCGGCATAAAATAAATAAATATGGTTTTGTTTATTTATGTTGTTCTTTGCTGACCG
>NW_027108441.1:168691-168955 GCF_000696795.3 Halyomorpha halys
ATTTATGTTGTTCTTTGCTGACCGCACCCCCCGACAAACTTCTCCAATCGTTAACTATTTTTGTTCTCTTGTGACCGCACCCCAGACCATCTTATTCATACTTTGAATTTAATGCGGTCAATTATTTATTTACATATAAAATTTGATGTTATTCATATTTTAGAATTTAGACAACACAAAGCAAAATTAAGAGATTTATACCGTTACTGTATAACTATACAAAACAATAGCATCGCGGCAGCATGTATAGTTATTTAGTTTTGA
>NW_027108442.1:0-497 GCF_000696795.3 Halyomorpha halys
AACTTTAAATTAATGTGAAGAAGAAATTATAATTGAAGATGTCCTTGAGGATGGCTAAAATGGCCGAAACGTTGGACTGGTGAAAAATAAAAAGTATTGAGACAAAAAAGGATACAATTTTTTGATATATTTAATAAATAATTACCTTGTCTCCAGAAATTGAAATAATATAATTAAAATATAACTATTTATTTTCCGACGTTTCGCCACACTTTGTAGAGCTTCATCAAGGCTTAAAAGCCACAAAAACAACTAAACTATGTTGGCATAGGAGGACAATAAGATACTAAAACGTAAAATTATGGTAAGCTTAAATTTTTTTTTTTTCCTACGCCACCGGAAGTGGACTATAACGCCATTTTTGCAATGTTGAGACAAAAAAGGATATAAATTTTTGATTTATTTAATAAATAATTATATTAACTATTTTTTTGTTTTCTTTTGGCCACACCCCACGACAAACTTCATCGTAATTAATAATACGGTCAATAAGTTAC
>NW_027108442.1:4020-4780 GCF_000696795.3 Halyomorpha halys
TCAATAAATTATGTAAATTTCTTTTGAGCTCAAGAAAACCGTTCAGTTCAGGTCTAGTACAAGAGCCCAAGAGGAGAAAAAAGGCAGTTATTTCACCCCAATTTTTGATTACTTTAATGAAAACTCTATATAATTAATAGTCATAATTGATGAGTCTGCCAAGTATAGGTAGGGGGAATAAAAAATGGGGGCTGTTTCAAAACCTTAAAAAAACTAATGTTTCATTCGGAGCTTTATATCATAAAAAGTAGGAACAACACAAGAAAACTTAAGAGAACATCATTTAAAGTAGAGTAAATTTTCTAAAATATGAGCTCTAATAGAGGCATTTATGTTAAATAGTTTTCGAGATATAGCTTTTAAAAAAAAAACATTTCATAAGAATGTTGTACGGGACGTTCTAAAAGATCAGAAGTTAGTGAATTTATTTGAAAAATTTACATCCAAAAACCATTTAACGTACAAATGTCTATTAGCACTCAAATCAAAGCTAGTTTAATGATCTATAAAGTATTGTATGATCTTTATCTTCATAGGAGTAATAGTTTACATGAAATTTGCTAAAATAAATTGACCTATAGTTGTTCGTACAAATTTTCATTTGCCAAATTTATATTCATATATGAATATCATAAAAACTACTACCCCTATGAAGATAAGTATCATAAACTACTTTATAGTAAGTTAAATTTAGCTCTAGAAAACCGTTCGAGTTCAGGTCTTACCTGGTGTGCCGTTCATTTAATATTATTTTCATATA
>NW_027108442.1:6815-7111 GCF_000696795.3 Halyomorpha halys
ATATTCATAACTTGACTGTTACAGATGTATATTTTTGTAGGTCTTGAGGATCAGCCAATAATATTGGGTTGTAAAATAAGTCCGTAGAGTATTTCACTGGTGATTTCAATAAAAACTTCAGATTCTTGCAAATATTTTTAACCAATTACAAATGGCCCATTTTGATCTTTTACATTTGCCATATTTCAGGTAATTTTATAATTTTATTATTAGAACCTCAGATTTTTGCGCAATAAACTCCTCTATGTGCGTTTTGCAGACCTCGAGCGAATTCAATTGTTAAATTGTAAACTATT
>NW_027108442.1:7161-7531 GCF_000696795.3 Halyomorpha halys
GTGGGGCGAAACGTTGGCTCAATAAAATAGTATAATTATCTACTATTTGAGTTTTTTTTTTACCGCACCCGGACCATATTCCATTCATAATTATTAATTCTGTTACTGTAACCGTGAGTCTATACTGTGTGTTTGGGGGCTCTTCTTGGTTCCATATAGCCTCATAAAATGGTTACCCTTAATAGGGGGAAAAATCTGTCAGTTGAGCGTAATCTTGAAAATATTACCACCATGTTCAACCGTTGTTCTAAAAATAGTACTTCTTACAGAATACTAAACCACTGACCCTTCATGAGTTGTAGCGTTTCACATTGTTATTATTTAAACCTAGTAATTTATTGTATTGCATAATTAAAAGGAAAATCAATTA
>NW_027108443.1:0-2688 GCF_000696795.3 Halyomorpha halys
ATCAATATATAACCTTGGTCTGATTAAAAAAAACGTCATTTATCTCAACGATTGTAATAATTGAAAGGTGATTATTTTATTATTTTTATTTTTTTAAATTTCTTACCCCCTTCCTATTCAAAAGAGTTTTCTTATCTAACTATTCTAATCAGAGTGGGAAGGACAATTCTCTCTTCTGTTGTATTTTATCTTGTTTGATGGTACTTCATACTTATTACTTTTAAAAACAAATATATAAATATATGCCTTTCGTCGATGTTAAGCATTGTGGTGTTAAATACTGCAGTAGCTTCGAGTTAAACTAATGCATTAAGATTAATGTGAATGTGTTTAGATTAGTATTCTTCAGGGTTTTTTGGATTACAATTTTTTTTCTAGTAAAAAAAACAATACTATATATCCTTCATCTTAATTTTAAACAAATTTAAGTTTGTTGGAATTATTTATTAGCATTGAAAGCGCAAATATTGTTTCTTTAAACGTGCTAAATAAACTAGCACAAAAGTGTTTTAATTTATATTAAAAATAAGTACTACCTTTTGGATTTGTACTGTTAGTTAAGGTATTGAATAGTGGCCATAATAAAAAAAATTATAAGAAAATTCAATTGTACCGGAGATAAAATAGGTCCCCCCGGTGGCATAGGTTTTGTTCGACCTAATCTAATAGTACAAGAGCCCAAGAGGAGAAGAAAGTAACTTGTTTCACCCCAATTTTTGATTACTTTAATGAAAAATATGTATAATTACTAGTCAAAATTGTTGTGTCTACCAAGTATATGTAGGGGGAATAAAAAACTGCGGCTTTTTAAAAACGTTAAAAATAATTAATTTTTCATTCGGAGCTCTATAAAACTACCAACAACAATAGAAAATCTAAGAGAACATCATTTAAAGTAGAGTAAATTTGCTAAACTGTAAGGCCTAACATTGCTATTCAGTGAGAACTATCAGTAATTCTCAAGATATAGCTTTTTAAAAAAAGCAATATTTCATAAAAATGTTATACAGAATCTTCGTTGGAGTAGTAGTTTTCATGATATTTGCTAAAATAAATTTTCATTTGCCAAATTTATATTCATAAGCTAATATCATAAAAACTACTATCCATACGAAAATAAGTGTCATAAACTACTTTATAGTAAGTTAAATATTCTTTATTTTTGAGTACTGGCAGACTGCGTCTTATGGATCTAGAGATATATTTTTTTCAAAAAACAAACATTTTATACGAACAACTAGAAATTGACATTTTATGAATTTATTTTGTTCTGAGATATAGATAAAAACCTCTGCTCCTAAAAAGATAAACGTTATAAAATATTTTAAAGTCTGTTAGTTCATTAATAACCGAAACAAATAAAATAGGATGTTTGGAAAGTAGCTCTTCCAAAAATGCAAAGAAGTGAGTGAATTCCCGTCACGGTTTTAGCAAAGACGGATTTGATAAGTGAAGGAAATCATAAGTTTTGAATGCATAAATCAAAATTAGAAGCGATTATTGGCGATCATCGGCATTGCCCCACTCTAAAGGTCACCTTATATTAGCGGTAATTGCGAGTGTGAAATACCAAACCGATAAGTTTACGCACCTTTCCCATCCTTGCTCTTCGGATGAGGTAATGAGTGATGCATAGTAACCATTTGACATAAAGGATTACCTTAAAGGGTCTTCTCTCAATTAATTATTTTTTAATGTGTCTATCACTGAATTTTATGTCGCCTGTCATTTCACATAGGCCTTCATCTTAAAATAAACATAGATAGATATAAAATAAATTTTATTCTGGGATAAGGTTTCTTCAGAATAACATAAGTGGATAATAAAAAAAAAATCTAACAAGAAACTAAAAAAAAAATAACTTGATATATATATATACTATGTATAAATATAAAAATCGTGAACAAAATTAAGAGACAAAAAATACTACAAGGTACTATATAAAATAATCCATTCATATGAAAAAAAATATTCACGTTTATAATATTATGCAATGTCTGATTTATAAGTAAATATAAAATATGTGTAAAAAAAATCTTATCTTTAATAAAAAAATTAAATAAATACAAAAGTATAAAAAAAAAAATGAAAATAATCAATTCATATCTTAAAACTTATTCACCTATGATTCAAATTCTATTGTTAAAAAAAAAGGGAAGAAGCATACTGGATATTAGCACGAATTTAGATAATTCCAGAGAGCAATGGAGCAGGCTAAAAAGGAATGTTCCAATTTTTTAGGTCTTTGTGCAGGGAAACAGAGGGGTAATAGAAAATGGCGGGGCCTAGTTTCCTGTCGGTGGTAAGAGGATTTGAATTGCAGGATACTATATTGTAGATGCTTATTGTAGGAAGGGTGCTGGGAATAGATGGTTTGGTATAGGTAACATTCAAGAAAATATTGCCACTATAAATAAGGGATGGGCCATTTTAACTCGCCATAGATGTGGAACACACGAGAACACCTCGAAACACTGAAGATCAATATTAAAAAGTAATTCATGATTTGCTTCTAAACAGGTGATCTAATATAATGTATATAATAAGTATAAAATAATTTTAATAAAAATAATTGGAGAAGTTTGTCGGGGGTGCGGTCAGCGAAGAACAACATAAATAAACAAAATCATATTTATATATTTTATGCCGACGTTTCGACCTGAGTTTCAGGTCTTTATCAGGGCTATA
>NW_027108443.1:2931-3257 GCF_000696795.3 Halyomorpha halys
AAAGACCCCCGGGGACCGACGGTCCTATTTTACTTTTGAAATATTAGTTTAAAATGGAAAGAGGAGAATTTAACCTGACAGTTTAATAGAGCAGTTTGAAGAAAACTTTCGGAGTTAATTATTTTTGTTTAGTTTACATTTGGAGTTAACTATAATAAATATTATCGCATTTATTATTCTAATGAAAGAAAGAAAAAACCTACCAATATATATATTTTTTCTAGTAAAAAGAAACAATACTATATATCCTTCATCTCAATTTTAAACAAATATGAGTAAGTTGGAATTATTTATTAGCATTGAAAGCGCAAATATTGTTTCTTTAA
>NW_027108444.1:0-2853 GCF_000696795.3 Halyomorpha halys
TAATGATCACGTGATAGACCACGTGACAGACCACGTGGGTGGTTAAGGGTGAGTCGAGCCGAATATTTGAATTCAAATCTCCCGCCATGTGTGACGTCATCAAAATGCTGGCTTCTGATTGGCTCCCCAAAGAAAAGCACCAGCTCCCCCATACTCTCACTACTGCCGATGGTGCTGCTATCTATCGGTCACCGTCTGAACTAACAGCGCTCTGGTGGTAAGTCGAGGAACTCCCTGCTCACTTTGTGTGCCAGCTCCCCCATATTCTCTCTACTCTGGTGGATAGAGAATTAATTCACGTACCAAATTATTCAAGACCATTTCCCGATGAAAATAATTAACTCATTCGTTTGACTTCTTTAAAACCAAAATTTAGCTCATGTGCCCTTCGTCTAACCTCTGTTTTAATTGTTTGTTGATATATGTTTTCGATTGGCTCTTAATTTTGAAAGTGGAGTAAAGTTTTAGGTTCATGAAGTTCCAATCCAAGTTACCGACAGTTAAAGGAGCAGCGACCTTGGGAAACCCAACCACAACCCGATATCTGAAGCCCAGGCTGCTGCAGGACATCCTGTTATAAGTTCTATGTTTAACAGTTCTATGATTGTACTCTAATATTTTATTTTTTATGATTTTTTTTTTCAACTTTTTCTCAAATAAACATCCTTTTTTTCCATTAGAAGTCAATTATTTTGTTAAATCCATAAATGTCATCGTTTTTGTTGTTAACTTTACTTATCTCTTGTATTAAGAATTATTATTTTAATTTATTTATTTTATCATGATTTTTTTTTTATTTATAACGTTTTATATAGTCAGGGGTGTCTTTTGTATGAGACTATACCTCCCCCCCTCCCCCCCCCGATAATCAATTGTTAAAAAAGAAAATGTACATCTTACATTAACCATGTAAGGCCACCAGGTCGATCTGGTAAAAAAAAAAGATTAATTTTTTAGTAGAAATGTTATTTAAAAAAAATTCTATTTATTATCTTTTTTTTTCTACTTATCATCTCCATGGTATATATGGAACAAAATCGAGTATATGTATTTACGAAAGGATTATTTGAATCCTACAGCTTTGCACTCTGAACTGGAAATGGAAATAGTATATTGAAATACCGAACATCCCCCTCCTAAAAGTCATCCGTTTCTCAAAAAAGCCCCAAACAATAGCGCCTGGGGTAAAATGTTGCTAGAAACCGTGGGAGCTGCAAGGACGAGTGACCCTTTATGTGAGAAAAAATCTTTTCAAACCGCACTGGAAACCAGTTCTCAAAAATATTTTAGGAAAGGGGCCTCTTGTTTAAATTCTGACATAAGCAAGGTTCGGAACCGGTGCCAACCGCTTCCTGACATTTGACGTATACTTGGGGCGGCTCCACATTATTATAAACCTGAATCTTAAATGAAAATAAATATATTTTTCACTTACACCATTCTCCTAACAGCAGAATTTTTCACAATCATTATAACTAATATATATTTTGAGGATATATTTATTAACATTTTTGTACTTAGATCTACTGTATTGTATCTAGATCATTATGTTCATAATGATAGAGAGATAAGTATAAGTTCTTAACGCGAATTCATTTGCAATCATGTCTCTGGCTTACAAGCCGTGCCATTTGTACACTGGGCTCAACGATCAGTAGGGTCCCCTAACTCCTGAGTTATATTTTAATCAATAAATTAGAACCAATCAAGAAATTAAAATCTGTACCGCTACAACCCATTAAGGATCAGGGATTCAGTACTTTGTAAGGAAGTACTGTTACTAGACCAACGGTTGTGCAAGGAGATTTGGTCAGAATCACGCTCGACCACCAAATTTTTACCCAATTTATGAGGCTGGGTGGACCCTAGGAGGGCTCCAGAACCCATAGAGTTGAAAACCAATCAAGAATAAATTAAAAAGTGCAATTGGTTCAAACAATATTGAGCAGCTTATGTCGATATAAAGTGATTTACTTGATAGATTTTAAAGAAAATTAATTCATTTAATTCATTGTAGGAAGATAGTCCGGGTGGCGGTCAATAAAGGTACAAAATAGTAGGAAAAACTATTTAATGTTAACCAACGTATGCTTCCCTTTGCAGGGCTTGGACAGAGCTGATCTTGATTGAAAAGAAAACAAAAAAATATTGTAGGACTAATAACAATTCCATATTCAGTTTGAGTATTACCAAACCAAAATAAGATAATACTTAACAAAATAACATTAACGTCTTCAACATTTTACAATCAGGATCAGGCCTGACGAAGCACTGCAAAATGGAGCGTTGGTTAACACTAAATAGTATATCTTACTATTTCGTACCTTTATTGACCGCCACAGGGGCTATCTTACTACAGTAAAAGTAATTCGTGATTTTGATATGAACAAAAATCTAGAAAAGTTTATTCCTCTTATAAATATTCTGATTTTTGTTTCCTTTCAAGTATTAAATAGAGCAATACTTATTTTATTAAGTAACGAATGCTTAAAATATTAAATATTTCTGTTTATAGCCCAAAATTGATTTCTTAACTGGAGTGGCCCTAATGGCCCCGGACCTTCTACTTGGTCAAAGACGGTTCCAAGTTCTATTATTCAGAGATCAAATTAAAATACTCTTAAATTTCTAATCACTAAGTAAGTTAACTAATTGAAATTTAATAGACAGTATTGATTAAAATCAACAGATATGAAATGAAATTCCTCAAATTATTATCCATCGAATATCTATTCTAATACCTTATACAAGATAATATGATTATGTTCATCTTGTCTATTCTTTTGTTTGTATATATTTTAAGAGAGTTTTTTTTATTATTATTTTTATTTATTTATTTTTTTATTATTTTAT
>NW_027108444.1:2903-6927 GCF_000696795.3 Halyomorpha halys
ATTTTAGTATGTATGAGATCATCTATCACTATTACCTATTGCCCACAACTGTGTGGCAGATTGTAATATCTATCAATAAATAAATTTATGAATAAAAAAAAAAAAATACTTTCCTTACCATACATACATTTCCTTATCATCTTTTTTTTTTAAATTATCCGAATTTTCCAATGTTGGATTCAGTAGTTTTAAAATCTATTTCAATCGTATTGAAGCATCAAATTAAATTTATATTTGGATATAAAAATCTGAAAAACATAAACAAGCTATTCTTAAATTACTACTGTGGATTTATGAATGGCTCGAAATAGAGCGGATTTGGAAGATGACGCTACACGCGAGTAGTTGTAGGATCTGTATAAACCAGTTGTGTCTAGTTAACAAATGCTGGATTATAACACAATTTACAAGGCGGTGTATAGCTCAAAATACGCCATGGTTAGTGTTTTTAAAATAAAACGAAGCCAAAAATTGTTTTGCTTTGGTCTTAATAATACGAATTCATGTTAAAATGGATATAATTTTATTTTTAATCTTCTGTAATGTATAAAATAATGTAAGCCTTGAATAATTCGTATACTTTTTTGGAATATTTAGTTATTATATGAAGTAGTTTACAATACTATTAACTCAAAAAGAGCAAAGAAAAAAAAATTGTCTGGTTCATAGTAAAAGTGATAACAGCGAGACATTGACAGTGACCCATGCTAATGATATTATAATTTTAGAAATTTATTTAAAATGCCCAACACAAGCCTCACAGACTTTATAAAATCAATAACTACATTTATAAAAATTGTAGCAAATTGCGATTGAATCATGACAGAAAAAACAAGTAATCTTCTCACTTTGATGAGATAATTGTTCTTACGATAATTCCTAGTTCATATCCCCACTCCTCAAAACGCACACAATACTTGCCTTCGATTGAAAAATGAATAGGTTCCTAGCGGTAAAAATGAAACGAAAGATCCCAAACGAACAACTGATGTTGTACTTTTTCTTTTGGAAATTGTCAAAGCTATATAGAAATTTAATAGATACCTATAGTCACTGAAACCTATAACGTCATACACCTCATAGATCTACAGTGGAACAAAAAAGACGTAATTACAAGAACTACTATTTTATGAGGAAACAATGAGCGTATCGTAAGTCTCCCAAATGTAGGTTATATAATATTATAAAAACTGCAATCTTTTTAACCCAAAATTTTGATAACATTAACTTAATGCTCTTTGGTACACGGTAACTGACATAACTAGACATACTAATCCATGAGTCCAAGGAGAGAAAAAAATTAGCTATTTCACCCCAAATTTTACTTACTTTAATGAAAGCTATATACAGTTGAAAGCTATACAATAGCATACCTCGACTGTTTCCGGAGTTTTAAAAAAAATATTTTTTTTAAAATTGAACTATTCACATCTGTTAACATTATTTATGTATTCATAATGTTAGTTATTTTCTAATCATTCTATATATACTTTTTGCTCATTCATTTTATATCATGTCTTTTGTTCTTAGCCCTGATGAATACTAGAAATTCTGGCTGAAACATTGGCACTAATAAATAGATTTTTTTACTTATTTCTGTTCTTCAAGTGACCCCACCCCCAAACATCCCCTCCTGATTTCAAGTAAATAAAATATTGCATGTTATTTTTGTTAGAAAAACTTTCAGTTTTTAACTAAACTATACTAAGTGATACATTAAATTAGATTAAAAATTGGAAATTTAAGTGTTTAAGTTGCAAACCACCTGTAGTTTATTTTGTTTAGGAAAAATCAAAAATATTTCATTTTTTCACATTTTTCATTTGGAGCACCATGCATAAAACTAAAAAAAAAAAAAAACTTCAAAGTACGCCATTTTAGGTGGAATTGATTTCCTTAAATATGAGTTCTTATGTAGATCTTTACATTCAATAGTTCTCGAGATACAGTTTTTCAAAGACCAACATTTTTTTCAGAATAACTAAAAATCAATATTTTATGAATTAATTTTGGTGAATATCATGTGGAAACTGATGAAGAAAAATGTTGCATTATAGTACATTCAGCTTGCTTTAATTTGGGTAATAAGGCGATGCTGGATGAGAAATCTTCCATAAATTATGGCCCTGACTAGTAGAATGTGCTGTTGAGTACTGCCCCATATCTATAATCCCATAACATCAATGAATAGTTGAAAACTATTTTAATTTTTTTCTCGTTGCAACCCTGACCATCTCCTGATTCACCTTCGGTAAATCGTCTACATATAATAATATGTATATATATATATAATACTTACTTTTATACTTTAATAACTGTTTTAAGGCAGATATGGCATTAAAATGGTAAAAAATAAATATATGACTCTTCGACAGTCAATTGATGAGTTTAATTATTGCTTAAAAAAGAAAAAAAAATTAACGTATAATATTTTTTGGAGAAATCCAAATTATTAAAAAAATTATTAATTGGAGAGATAATCGTTTAATAATACCTTTAGTTTGTTCGTTTGAACTTGTCTATGATACTACTTCTATAACTCGGAACCAGACGAACGTTAAGTCCAAATATTAGGATTTTTAAGTTATTACATCATTGTAAGTAGAATTTGATTCTGCATTAAGCCATAACAACTTTAGACGGTTGAAAAATCACCTTTTGTATTTCCTAAGTATTGTAAGAACCTAAGTCCTGACTATACTTGATCCGTTTTTTACTGAAAAATGGCCTAAGGTTACTTACGTTAGTCTGGTTTCATGATTCAGATATTATGATACTTCATTATAATAAATTTGCAAAGTAGCAGTGAAGAAAATAAATTTCAAGGAGGGCGGAAGTGGATTCGTGTTTACGACTAACAGCTGAGCAACAGAGCCTAATTTCACGACCTCTGGTGGCAGGTGACGACTATCCTTGTCCAATTATAGGTACTTTTAAACTTTTCTCCATCCACCCTTCCAAAAAAACGTTCTTTAGCATTATAATTAGTCAGTCCTGCATTTCCTATACAATTATTTCTCTGAAAATGATAGTACTTTGCTCCTAATTCATATGTTTAATCTTTTATTGGTTACACCAGAAAAGAAACAACAAAAACGAAACATAATTCTAAAAAATTCGCTCACATGTAATAACTAAAAGAGTAATATTATATTTTTATAGAATTATTTTATGTTATTTATTAGTATTGTATTATTATTTATTTGTTTATATTTATTAATTTTATATTATCTATTGCTTAATTGAATTGCTAAAAAAGGCGGTCAAGAATAACTCCAAAAAGTAGATGATATTATTTATTGAACGCCATTCTTTTCCAGGATATCATAGATATTTTTAGATTAAATATTATTGTTGAAATTATTTTTTAAATTTTGCAACAGCTCCAACTTAAAAAAAAAACTCTACAAATGTTTTAATTTCAAAATACTAATTTTAAATTATTACTTTTATATATTTTTTATTTTCTTTTATCCACTCGCCATATAAACAATTCCTTGATCGAAGTAAATGGCACTCAAATTAATTGCGCTGATGAACATCCGCATATTTATACTCTGGACAGTCATCATAAACATTTAAGACTGATTTTCTCTTTTTCGATGAATCAAAGAAAAAAAATTAATCGTAATCGAAGTATAATTCTACCTCAAGATTTTGATGAATTTTATAATATGAGTAAAAACACTTAATTCTAATATCGTTGGTCATAGATTAGAAACATCAGAGAGCAATATAGTAGCGAGCACTTTAAAATTCGCCTTTTGTTAAACTTTACATAGTGCATAGTGCATAGTTTAAACATAGTGCATGTCCTGAAATAGAAACATGAAGCCTAATGTTATAACCTGCTCCGGTCTTCGAGCCTCAGGGAATCCCCGATTCTCCAGTTTCAATTTTTTTTCAGTCTTTTCAAGAAACATTTCTAAGAATTCAAAGAAATAACTATAATCATGTTACAACAAGTGGAAGGAAAAATATGAAAGGAATATGGTCCGGGTGCGGTCAAGAAAAACTCAAATAG
>NW_027108444.1:7082-17077 GCF_000696795.3 Halyomorpha halys
ATTTTAGTTTTGACTGCCGTCAAAATAGCCCTGAAGAAGCCCTGCAACGTGGGGCGAAACGTTGGCTCATTAAAATAGTATATTTCTACTATTTGAGTTTTTCTTGACCGCACCCGAACCAAATTCCTTTCATCTTTACACACGGTCAATCAATAATCTTCCGGAAGGAAAAATAACTTTAATATTTTTGCTGTGTTGTAAACTACTGCTTAACAAACATAAGTAATTAGGAACCAACCTTTTCCGAACATCCTTATGCTTCTTAAAACAATTAATTCAGCTAATTTCCAGAGCAGTGATTCCAATTTTGAATAATTGAAACCAGTTTGATGGACAAGAATTTTGATCTCTAGATTTGCTGCCCTCGTCATTAATATATTGTCTTTTGATTTAAAGTATCTGCTTTAAATATTTGAAAGTATTTTAATTTCTCTCAAGCTCAGAAAATTACTGTTTCCTGGTTAATGTTATAAATGATTTTTTCAACGTAACTTGATCACGTTTACCATTAATATTACGATATAATCAATTTATTATTTTATTATAATTGGCTGTACTAAAATAGTAACAAAATATCATCTAATATATTAAACTTACGTTTCCTTCCTGTGTTGTTAAGATTCTAAAATACTCAAGTAATTACAAAACTCTTGTATTCAACCTTCTATCTTGTAAATTGTTGCTATATTAATTGCTATAATACCACTAGAAATAATTTATCATTATGTTAAAATTATTTTCTTTTTAGCAACTCAATTAAAATTTTTGAAAAATACTAAAGTTTGATTTAATAATAACTTTTAATTTTCGGGACAGAGTAGGTTCATTTCTCAGGTCAGATAATATTTATCAGATAATATATATGGCTGTCCCCTAAAGCGGTTCTAGATATTCTCACTATGAAAAACTCTAAAGATGTTGCTATACATTTGCTAAACTAAGGGAAATTCGTCTATGATCAAGCTTGTTAGCAGGGTCGTTTGGATATGCTGGAGAGGAACGAAAGGACGTTTAGGCAAGCATTTTTGCGTCCAAACGTTTGTGTTCAGTTAGTACTGTTTTAGAACTGCTAAAGAACAGATAAATATGTGTGCTTTCAATGTTTTAATTATTAAATCATTAACAAATATCTGATAACAACTCCTAGAATCAATAGTTTATCTCGTATCATTTCTATGAATGTTTATAATCTACCGCATACTTCACTAATATAATTTGTTTTCTTTCGTATCGGCTATCTTTATTTTGTTTCTTTTGATGATGAATGAAATCTAAATTGAAGGTAATAGCCGACGTAAGTCTAGCGTCCACCATATTTTCCTGTTTGGGGCACACAAGTCTGTTATATTCTTTTTTTATCTAGCTTTTGTAGGTGTCATGGATTTGGGTCAAGTATAAATTTAAGAATTTCGTTCGGAGCAGATCAAAAACTTCAGGACAGTCGTCTGTATATAAAAAAAAACAAAAAAAAGAACAAAGTTACTAGCTGGACCCTCCCCAACATTAAAAAGGACCATTCTAAAAGGAGGTAAGACAATTAATCCTTATTTTTTATTAAATTCCTGTGGTGTTAGCAAACTTTCTACTTCAATCCAACTGTTTTAATCATACCTTAGATAAGCGTAAAGTTTGCTTTTCTTTCTCATCATATTTCGAATTTAGCAACTATTTCGTATTTTGCCGCTCGAAAAGCAAGAAATAACGAGAGGAACTTGGAGTTAAACCTCCATAGGCCATGGAGAATAATTAAAAGACATGTTTATGAGATGAATTTTTATTTTATAAACAAAAAAAGGATGCTTCATTTAATCAAGGGGGAAGACAATGAGACTGCCTGAGTCACCGTAAGCTATTATTACGGCTTGACAAGTTGGGACACTAATTGCCTAATAGATAAAGGATAGGTTAGCTTTCTAACATACAATGGGATATTGGAAGAGCCTACCTAATTTTCAGGAATGCGACCTTCAAACCCATTTCCTCACTACACGATGTCCTTAATGTCTGGTCCTGGCGGCTATTTCATTTGAGTCGTTTATCACTGGGCTCCAGTCACGCATAATTGACATTATATCATCAAATTAAATTCCTAAACTATGTCAATTACCTACGCTGTATTTTCTCGTGTAATTAGTAGTATATTAAAAAAATAAATAAATAAAATAGCGTTTTAGATAAATTATCGCAATGCTACACGTACAAGATAGCAGAATAGTAATTATTGTTGTCAGAATCCATCGAAATTATTTTATATATTAGTCTATTTTAAACTCCATCTCAAACTGTTAGAAATGAACATTTTTCACTCTTTTTAAAAAATATATTAAAGGTAGTTGATAAAAGTCTGGTGATGAAATTTGTGTGAAGCATGAAATTTCATCAACCACCTTCAGATGATATTAATCCTTGTAAAAATAAAAACAATCATTTCTATATTATTCATGACGAAAATATATTTAATTTTTAAAATAAACAAAATTAAAGTTACTTATATGTTTTGAGCGAAAGATAAATTTTTTTATGCTACTAAAATCATATTTAAAGGTTTCTTGAAGTGTGAAAAACAATTATCAACCATGTTCTTGTAAAAATAAAGACATTTTTCTATTTTTTTAAAAATCTTTTTTGAGAGCCACTCGGATCAACCTTCTACAAAAATCTTGTTTAATTTATCGGGATTTTTTTCGGCAATTAGATCCTTTCATACTATTTCAATGAGGATAAATTCATTAGTGAACATGTGGCTCGAAGCAATCCATCAGGACGCCTCTACATAAAGATGAATGCCAGTATAGTAGGCAAGAGACCATTTGAGAGGCCAAGAACCAGATGGATAGACAGAATCAATGAAGATGCGAAAGAGCTGCATGCTGAAAGCTGGAAAGCCGTAGCCCAAGATAGGCAGGTGTAGAGAAGGCTGGTTCGGGAGGCCAAAGATATACAAGTTTTGTAAAAAAAAAAAAAAAATACAACCTTATTAATCACTTTATTAACAATTATTACTACATAACATTCAAATTTAACGACTAAAATTCGATAATATGACTTAAAAAATGTAAGGATTTTGACTGTTTTGCATGTTCGTCATTGTAGTTTTTTCCCCATTAAAAACCTCAGCATGACTCAACTAATCGCCATTCGCAGTTAAATAATTCTGGAATTCAAGTGGTGATAACGATCGACATTAAACAATACAATTTTTTGGAAAATCATATAAAGTAAACGTGATCAAGAATAATAACAAATTACTGATTCATTATTATACTTATTCGTTCTTGTTTAGTAAGAAGTCATAAATAGGAAAATATGTTTTAATCAAATATTTAAAATGTAATATATCTTCATTAAGATTACCTAACACTGTATTTATATACCAATAAACTTATTCACTAACTGAAGAAGGGTGAGAATGTGTGAATGTGTGAAAGAAATGCAACTTGAAAAATAAAAATCAAGCTTTAAAAGGCCAGGACGTACCCAGGAACTGCATGCACTTGGGATGGGGATTTCAGATGATACAATGCAAAGGGAGAGGGAATGTGAATGAGCACAATACAAATACAATGATTTGTACCATATTTAATTACATGGATGAAACCTTTTTTTTCTAAGATAAATATTTTTGTTAGATAGTTAAAATAATGTTTATTTAGAAAATGGTAAATGTAATTAGAAAAGTAAATGCCTCCACTATTATTAAAGGAAGTTGACCCCTTTTTCAAAATCAACAGTTCATTATGGACAAAAAATCTCGGAAATAAAAAAAAATTCAAATAATTTACTTGGCTATTCTGCTGTATTTGTTTAATGTAGAGTATTGTTTATCCGCAATTTTGTAGTTCATCCCTGTCACAAAATAAATACATTAGGAAATCTATATTCTGTGTTATAAAGATCTATTTTTATTAATCTATTTATATAACCTAGGAATTTTGATTTAAACAGTTAATATTTAAATCCTATAAAACTGTTGGTTTACCATGAATATATATTTTTTATTTTATCTTTTCATGCCTCCAGATCACAATAGCGTTCTAGTTATGTGTTGAACGTTTCGGGAGTACTGTATCGTCCTTCTTAGCGTCTAATTTGTACCAGCAGTAAGTGTGACTCACTCAATAAATTACATGTTGAATGGGATCTTATAGTATCCTCGAAAGATAAATATACAAATCAACCTCTGTTGTTTTTATCGTGACTTGGAGACAGGAAATTAAATTAAATCTAATAATGATAGGTAAAAAAATGTAAAATTAAAACGAATTAATGAATATATTTTCCATTTATACTTTATGAAACTTAATCTACATACGTTCTCAACCAATTTTTTATCCAAGCTCATGTCACTGGTCGAAGAACAATGATGCAACTGAGAAACTTTGTGAAATCAATTCTATTGTATTGTCGGTCTCAATCATGCATTAACAATTATGTCGATTAATAATATACGCAGTTTAAATGAGTTTGAAAATTTTATCGTTGTATCATTATTCGTCCGGAGTAGAGATATTATAATTCTTAATATTCTTAATTAAATTTGCATTCCAATTTCTAGAGTTTTAATTTTAGCAAAAAAAAAATCCTTTTTCGAAGATAATTTATCTGAAAATTTTCTTAAGCATAATGCATTTGATGTGGTAAAATAATTAGTGAATTTGTGTAATTATGAAGTGACATTTCACAATAGCCACACATTTAGTTTCCTTAAGACTACTTTTTCTCTAGAAGTCTTTTCTTTCAACGGCCATTTCATCTGTTGTGACGTTGGTCAATTATAAGCAACGTACTAGCAACAATGATCTCATTGTTGAACCCTGATGAGGAAACAGGACGAAGGTCGCAGTCCCCAGCAACACTTTTCCATACAAACTTGTTCCGAGTTGTGAGTTCTGACACCCTTTGACAGCTGGGGCCCTTTGTTCTTATCAGTCCTCCAGCTTGGGGGGTCTTTGACACCGCTGCCCGATGGGGCTACTGTGTAACTAATTTGTAACAGTCGTTACTCAATGAACTCCAGTAAAGACCTTGTTCTAGAACTTGTTTTCACAAGTATTTCTATAATTTTTCTACGTGAGCAATTATAAATGTTATATCTTGTAAATTGAGATATTCATTAGTATTTAATGTAAAATCCAATATCAAATTACAATTGCAGACAATTTATTAATAATAATAAAATTCTTTATTTATTCTGATATTGATCCATTTCCAGAATAATATTAGAGGTGCTGAAATTGGGCTTTAGAGCCTTAGAGTAAAATACAAAATAAAAATGGAATTATAAAAAGTCATAAAATATAATGAATTTTAGAAGAAAAAATGAACAACAATAATTACCATAATATATAAAATTAAATTAAAACAAATAAAATAATATGTCATATCATAAAACATAAGGTGACTAACTTCTGATAATAAATAAAAAGAAAAAAATGATAAAAAATTAAATACAATGGAACTAAAAATAATAAATGATAAGGTGCAATTTCTGGCAATATACTTATTTACAAGTATATACGAAAATCTGAAACATCAAATACAGAAAATATTAATACCAACGGTATATTTTTGTATTATTATGAAAAACGTAATAATAAAAGAATAAATCAATAAAAATTCCCCTTACTAATCATGATCTTAAAGAATAATTCAAAAAGTCCTAATAAATAAATATTTAAATCAATTCCTTTTATTGTCCTAAAATTTAATATATGTACCTGTGTGTTAAAGATGAATAGGTTTATATTCAAATTGTGGGTGAACCACAGAGGTTTTATCAATTATGTATAAATATCCCAAGTTAATCTATTTAGAGAGCAACGTCCTTTTAATACTCTGGGAGCTGTTTTCGTTTAGTAGTGCAAAATATAGTTTAATATCTTTAGCACACTTAAAATTAAATTTTATATTTTTATCATCATTTTGTAAATATATTCTTCTTACAAATCGTTTATTTAGCCTAATAGTGTTTAAATATTGACGAATGCATTGAGGTTATCTAAATATAGCTAAAAATGCGAATGCACCTGTGAATTGTTTTAATTAGTGCGAATGAAGTAAATACTGAACAAAACTGGATTAGGTATAGTTCCTTTTCAAACTCCTTCTCCTTAATATTTTGCAAATACAACTTATCATGGGCGTGCCCATAAGGGGTTGGAGTGGTCATCTGGCTGAAAGTGATAAAAGATTATTATTTAATAAAAAACCTTTTTCATATAAATAATCGTTATAACTAATAAAGTACTGCTATAATTAATTTTCTTAAAATTTGGGTTTCATTCGCCTTTTCCGTGCTGAATTGTTGCAACCTGATTGACTATTTGATTGACTGATTGACTCTCCATAGTTTTGATCCTGGTTACACCCCTCATACTTATATTTAATTGTTCACACATCAGAAGGAATTTTCCATCCTTCAACAATGAGGGTAATATGTATGGCTTCATGTATTTTAGATACTATAGAATCCAGAAGGAATAGTACAATATTTTTTCACGGGTTTTATCTGTTGGTTTTCAGATAAATATTCTGATGTATAAGAATCTACTGAATCTCACACTTTTACTCAACAAAGCCAAGTTTATCTTCCATTCTTATTTTATACTACTATTCCTACCTCCCACAGTCTCACTCACCCCTGATAATTGTACAATGTCGGCTAACATCCTTATAAGTTAAAATCCATTTTTTTAATACAGTGGAGATTTGTATCCTGTGTCCCTCATTGTATCTGTAACGATTAAACCCGGTATGCGATTGGTATGTGGCGCATATCGGTTAGGTAGTTAGTTCATAACACACTTTCTGCAACTTTATTAAATGGAAGTATTTAACTTATGTAAATTTGATGCTAGGTATGTTTCTTTAAACTTGTGCTGAAATCCGTTATATAACTTTCTCAGTTTTCTAAGCTGCCTTTTGAGATAAGGCTACGTTCGTATCAAAGGTGTTACAGTGAACACTCACCCATGTAGAAGTACTAACCGGTGGAAGATCTAATCCTCAATAAGCTCGGCTGGTTCATCACAAGCGAATCTGATGTCAAAGGGGTTCGTTAACTGATTAGGCACCAAGGAACAGGTTTAGAAGCGTAATAGAATCCTTTGTGGCCCTCAAAGATTGATCAGAAGACATTTTTTAAACCGAAGGACAATATTTTAAAAGAATTACTCGCAACAGTGAATCCATTGAATAAGATCTAGCATTATCATGTGAAAGAGTATCCAAATCTTTTATGTTGGTCGTGTCGTAACTAAGTGTTCAAAGATAGCTAATCCGTGGGTCCGGTTCTTTTTGTGCAGCAGTAATGAGGGGTTGGCAAGCTCTTGCGAAACTCACCCTCCATTGACAATGGTGGTTTTAGCAATAGCTGGGGTACGAGGGTCCCTACCTCTCTGTCAGCCACGATGATATACCGGTACGGAGGACGAAGGGTGCCTCTAGCACAAAGCACATCTTTGCCTGGGAGCCTATCCATCAAAACACGCTATTTTCGTTTGCTAGGAAGATTTACTAGTTCATTCATGGAATGCAAGCATAGAAAAAACAGAGATGAAATATGTTATTACTGTCATCATAAAATTACGAAAACAGGCACTATTGAAGATAATATCCAAGTGGTGGATAATTAGTAAAAAGTTTAACTCTCACGCTAACCCACTTACTTAATCTAACAAATTAAGTAACATTAACTCTTTTTTCTTTTTTTTTTTTTAATCATCTATTTATTGTTATTTACAAATGTATAACATATATACAAGTAAATTTGCTGAAGGTGAGATAGTGACATGATACAAACATGTGGAGAATCTACCCATTGATAGAACTCCAATAACATTTCTAGAGGAGAAGATCCCGAGGCCATCTTCATTTCAGACGCCTAGGAGGATTATTAGGTAATGAAGGAGAAGCCAGGTTAGAAACAGATGGATTTGGGAGGTTGGGAAGTTTTCCTTGGAAGAAATGGTATCTGGTTTTGGCCAAATCGGCAACATATGGGACATTGAGGACATGATGGATGACTTGATTTGTGACAAAGTACGGAGCGTAATGATTTTACGAAGAATTTGCATTAATTCTTAATAATATTTTAATGAAGTGAAACTTGCTAAGGGCTAGTGAAGAAATTGGCTTGCACCATTCGAAAAAGAGGACAGCTTCCTTTTCTTCTCCTCTAGAAAGACCATTTCCGGTAACGAAACAATTGAGCAAAAAGAAGAAGTTACCATCGATACCACCGATACTGTACTTGTGACTTGTGCCGGCCGGTAACTATAACAAGGGCCCTAATAAAATCGGTATCGTATGAAATGCATGGTATCGATACGGGTATGGTAAGTATCGCATGGAAAATATCGATACCCCCAACGATTCTAAAGAAAAGTATTTATGCTCGCATCGCAAGTCATTTGTGGTATAATAAATACATATACCAAATATAGTAAATACCTTGGTGTGGTTGAGAAGAATGTTTTTATTTTTATTTTCATAATTAAGAGTCATGAATTTCGTGATTCATACGAAAACATATTATACATAGATGATTGACCATATGTGAATTAGAAGGAGACTGTCAAGGCTACGGTAAAAAAAATAAAAATAGTTTTCACCTATTTATTCAAGGCCAGTTTTGTCTCACAGTGGAGATTTTCATCAGTAATGGTGTGATGGATGGAGGTATATACTGTATATCAGGTGTCAGCTGGTTTTTATTTTATTTTTTAGTTATTACTTAATAATTTCCATGGCGTGACAAATGGAACAGAGAAAATACGACTACGTAGAGAGGGCGATCCTTTGGAAAATAATTTATTTCTTTAAATAAACACATAAATTTCCCCAGAATTTTTTGACGAAAAATTCTAGTTAAACCTGAGCACCAAAAAAATTCAATCTACAAACAGAACAGGTACTACGATCGACGCAGAATCGTAACAGGCACTACGATCGACGCAGTATTTGTATTTGGTGGCAGCATATGGTACCTGGGTAATTTAGCATAGATATGTTTATGAGCTTTATGTTATAGTAAGTTTAACTTAAATTTTTTTTAATACAATTATTTCAAAACTTTCCTGTTATTTAATCAATATATTTTAGCCACTAACGCCTACAGGCCTTTGATTTGGCCATTTAGAATATTTGGCATTAATAACAAAAACCTTAATTTTTTTTTACTTCAACCAGATAAAATCGATAAGTATAGTTGTCAATTAACAAAGAGTAACAGGAAGATTGTTAATGTAATTCAAATCAGAATTCGCCTTGCTAATTCCTGAAATACAAAGGAATCTAACTACATTGATATGGAGGTGATTCTTTTCGTTTCACATCTTTGTTAATGTTGACCCAACTAAAATAGAACTTCTTATAAGTAGCAATGTTTACATTAATCTCATAGATTTAACCTGTCGATTTCCATTCGAGAGATAAATAAACCTGTAACGAGCCAACACTACGGTGTAGATTTTAAGTAAATTTACTTAATGTGAAAAGTACTTACCAGTCTTACGTTAGTAGTTACGTTATATTATTACATAATTTTATTATATTTTAAAATTAAAATCTGTACTGCTGCAACCTACGAAGGGTTAAGGGTTCAGTGCATTGTAACTAGGTACTATTGTTTGAACAACGGTCACACAAAAAGATGAATTGCTCAAGATTACGCTCAACCACCAGAATTTTTTCTAATTAAGGGTACCCACTTTATAGAGATTGGGAGGACCACAGGAAGGCTCCCAAACCCACCGGGATGTATCACGGCTACAGTAACAGAGTAAACAATATCTGCCAGAGCCGGATTCGAACCAGCGTCCTAGGAGTAACATCATAGCTCCTTATTGAGCAACCCTCTCCCAATTTTATATAATATCTTTTTTTTTTTTCTGAAATTGATAGATTTATTTATTGATAGATATTACAATCTGCCACACAGTTGTGGGCAATAGGTAATATTGATGAATGATCTCATACATACTAAAATAAAAAAA
>NW_027108444.1:18882-36526 GCF_000696795.3 Halyomorpha halys
CGTCGAAGGGGGTGGGAGATATGTTTGGATTTTAGGATATATAATATCTAACATTAAGTTTTTACATATGATACACCGCATTATGTAGCGTATTCTTTGAACCTCCTTTCCATTTATATGAATAGTGTAAATGAAAGCACTTGGTGATTATTGATTATAAAAGTAAATCATGAAGATAGAATAACATGAGTAGTATCTTTGGTATGGTAATGAACACCATAATAGTAGTTACTGGAACTATTATTGGTTGACAGCCCCAAAGAGGGAATAACAGGATTCATTATTGGGGCCGCCATGAAATAATCTCTGACATCCAGACGGGATTCGAACCTACAACCTTCCGAACCAAGCGCTGTGGGACCCTTGTCCCAGCCATCTTGTCCTCTAGGTATACTACCTTATGATGGTTACTGAAACATAAATTCTACTCCCAACAATTACTGAAGAATTATTTATTTATTAAATGTCTTTAAGAATGGTGGAATAATTTAATGGTTTATAAACCTTAACAGAATCTAACCTAAATTTGATGAAATAACTACCAAAATATAATACAAAATATAGACTTCAATCGAAAACATTAATATAATACTAATAAACAGTTCATCTCCGTACGTCAACAACTAATTATTTCAAAAAGTTTTACACATTCCTAAAGTATATGTAAAGAAAATGACAAAATCGAAATTTTAATTAAATTTTTTTCATTATTGTGAAGTACTATCATATCAAACCTGGGCAACAGAGAAAAGAGAGCACATTCGCAACATATTAACAGAGATATATAAATTAAATGATAACCAATTAATACATAGAAAAAAATAATAAATTAAACATGAAATAAAATAACGTCTTAAATAAGTATTCAATCCAACAACAAAATTTACATACAGTCTAAAGAACTTCGGAGCAGAACTCAGGCATCTCTCGACTGTGCCACTGGAACGATATTACGCAAAACATAAACAGAACATTCCCTGGGCATATTTGCAACAAATTACACACATTCATTGTGAAACACAAATCAGGACAATAGGTATTGGTTTTATGTTCGAAAAATTTCCAGTTTTTATTTTCTATTGCTTTCCTTTTTTTTAGAAGGGCTTCAACAATAAATCAGATCCGGGCTCCAAATGGTCCAGGTTCGCCTCTATATCTTGTTAATATTATATTTAGTTAATTGCGTAATAATTCTTTATGAAAATGACTATTCAATTTCACAGTAAAGATTCCAAACACAAGCCCCATTTTCTATTCATTCCAAAAGCAGCATTTCCCATGAAAGTAATATCTTTGTAACCGTGGAAATGGCACATTTGCCGTTCTGTGGTTCGCAGAAGGCAAAAGCGGTTCGCAGGTAAAACCAGGTGCTCAGAATCGGAGGATCATAGGCCAGCTGTCCTACCTTCCGGCCCGAATGCTTTGTGTTCAGCGATTCGCAAGCCATCAGCTGTGTCCTAGTTCTCTCAGCTCGTTAATGTTTATAATGTATGCTTACAACAGTTCTAAACTTGAGTTGAACTTGTGCGAAGTATTTCGGCTATATTGATTTGTTTTTTGAAAACGAATAATATAAGTAGATTGTAGGATAGTCCGGGTGGCGGTCAATTTTGTAATCAATTATTTTTATAATATTGTCATTATTGGAAAATAAGAACAACTAGTAAGGCTTAATTTTTAATTAAATTCAAAGTCTTGAAGGTTAATTATTTTCGACAAAATAAACTGAAACAGAGAGTTACTTTGTACTAAGATTATCAGATATGAATGAAGTTCAGTGGATCGAAGTGCAAAAAATAATAATAATGACAAAAGGTGGATAAACAATTGTTGAAGAACAACGTCTTCAACACTACAAACACAGATGTAAGAAATATGAGAATTCCATTGTATGATTGAAGCTGAAGGGTGCTATAATATTTATGCTAAGTATAGAGCCCTAACTACGTTGATATAGACTGGATATGGTGATGAGACATGAAGTGGATATGGTGATGTCCTTGAGATAGTTTTTTAATAGCCGAAAATGGTTGGCGATACCTGTTGCGATCAACATTGAGCAGGTTCATGAGGGGTGTGCTACAACCCTCCTCTACTTGTTGCCAATTCATTTACATCTATTATTCAAATTGGCCGATCCTCCGTGAGATATGTCCTGTCGCTCATTATCAATTCATTCTTGTTCTAAATCCGTTGTTGAGAGGTCGGCGTCATGGAATTAACGGTGTCATTGAAGTTGGAGGTAAATATGATGATGTGTTGACTGATTAGGTGGGGAATCGATAGGGAAATTCCCCAACTTTAATGCAGCCTTTCAAACTTAATTCTTTAATATCCTTTCTGGTCGGTCTTATTTTCTCTTTTTTTTCCCCATTTCCTCAGTCTCATCACCCATACACGAAGGGATAGGTAATAATTTTAATAAATACTCATTTATAAGTTAATTTATGTTAGAAGGAAGTATATGAATTAAGTTAAGATGGGTTAATACTTCACCACTAATTTTTTACCGATTTCACAATGTTTCGTCCTCTTAGGGGCAAAAGCTACAAGGGCTCACAATTATTCTATTACATTACTTAAGCATTATATTTAATTTAATCATTATAAAAATATTAACAATTTTTGTCATATATATTAATATTAATAAAACTTACCTAATGAATAACTTTATTTTATTTTTTATTTTAGTTTAATATTTGTGAAATCATTAATAAATTTGTGGTGAAGTATTAAAGACGTTTTCTATTTGTGTATTAAATCTACATATTAATATTTAACTAAATTTAATATTATAAATACTGTGCTATGTATTTGTGTGTCAACAATGTATTTTATGTCTGTTTTTCTTTAATTATTAAATTAATACATTAAACTATATTTCATGCTAAGACATAACACTGGGTTCTTAAATGTTGAAAAATTTTCTTTTTTGATTGTATTGTTTTTCTCTATGCCTTAAAATTTCCCAGAAAATGATTTTTTTTCCTAAAATAACTAATCATATTACATAAAATGTAATAATATATACATTTTTTACCTTGGTAATAATTATGATTTGAAATTAAAAAAACAAACTTATTAATCCCCTCAATTGCTATTAAATTTTATTTTAATGTAATTACTTACAAACGTATCTTTATTTTTTAACCATTTTAATTAAATTGTCAAAACAACAACGAATGCTCGAAAATAGTTACGAAATTGCTACTATCTATCTCCAGTCCAACCAACCTCCCAACTCATGAAGTTATGAATCAACTGCTTAACATTGACGGCTCAAGATCAATACTGTCCTATTTTCGGACAGTCGTGCCTAGCCCACTACTAAGGAGTCTAACGTGATGTTTCACAATAATTCCACAACTGAATTTTAATTGGGAACAGGCAATTAATATTATGCAATGGCGTTAGCCTGCTTAGTTAAATAATGATTGAATTGATGCTTAATCGTACTGCAGATTAAATTACAGTGTTCATTGTCATAAAATATCAGCGTTGATACATGTACTTGTTACAACCATGTTATGGCGAAATATGAGTCATATATATGATACACACTTTATAAAAACATACAAATATATTATTAATTAGATTACATTAACGAAAGAATATAATTATTTAAACTAATAATTAGTTTGTTATTATTTTAAATATTGTAAAGTTGATAAGAACATGTTTATGTTTTGAATGTATACTCCCACACATACACTTACATATTGTAAGAATACAGTCATTAAAAACATCCAACTGTTTGGAATTTCACGTACACACTTGTAGTTGCCTAGTGAAAAAGATATCGTAAACCTCTTATTAAATAGTGAAAATAGTGGCCCATTGGTCATAATAGAAAATGTCACTTTGATGTGTTAGTATCACACAAATTATTTTCTGAGCTAAAACGCCATTCATGTTCTTTGATTTCAGAATAACCTTCAGTAATTCAAAAATATATTTTCAGGAATATGTGGTTTTAAGCTACTGAAATTCATTCGACCTCCAGACATGTTGGTATAAATTACTTTACCAGGTCAAATTTCAACATTCATTCATAGTATTAAATCTATTAATTTTTTTTTTAAAGTGACATAATTTGAAGGGATTGCTGTAGACCTCACCTCTAATCTTCAGGAAAATTAGATCTTTATATGTAGATTGAATCTAGACATAGTTGGAGGTATATATATTAACAAATATTTACAGTGCAAAATATTCTCATGTTCCGGACTACACCTGTAGGTTTTTTTTCTAGGCAATAAGAACAATACATGACTAGTGTAAGAAATTTGAAACAAAAAAATAATAAAGTGTAATCACTAACCTAAATTGAATAAATAAATTAATAGCAATAATCAGAGTCTGGTCTCATTTATATCTAAATTCTATATAAACATGTCTTGTAATATTTTTTATGATTCCAAATTCAGATTCGTGTGATTTCTATTTTTTTATAGCGTTATTTTATATAGTACATTTAATTCGCCATGCCTTTTTTTCAGCCTTTCTTTTTTGATCTTTCAACTGCTATAAATTTTAATCATATATTTTATCTTTCATGTATTTTTTTCCCTTCTGCTTGTTTCTTATAACAACGAAAATCTTGCTTCATGGTCCTGAGAATCTAATTTTTAGTTCAGGCCGAATAAACAATGCACATTAAATAGTAAAGAAATATTTTTACAGTTTCTTAATTTTTTCAGGAACACTCCAATCATCTCCTGTACCCGTTACCTCACCTTCAGCTGACTACAAGGAAGTTATTAGGCTTAGGGAAAGAGAGAGGATGTCACCCCTATAATCTCCGGTATTTAGATTATAGGGGTGACATCCTCTCTCTATCTCCATCTCGAAAATAGCGAAATTTGATATTTGACTACGTATTTCAAATTGTGGTAAAACTGAGCTTAAAGGGGTTTTTATACTCAAGTTTGCTTATAAAGGTTTAGAGAACTTAGTTTCACAAAAATGTTTAAGAAAAGAAAAAAAATCAAGAAATACTTGAGAAACCCAACCAAAATTGGTGAAATGTTTTTAATTATTCCCCTCTCTCTTGAATGAAATATTATTGGTAGAAGTTGACGAGAAAATAGTGCATTTAATGATCAAACCAATGAGTATGGTTTACTGGTTCTACATACAAAAAATTTAGGCAGTATTGAATGTGGGTCAGGATAATGGCGTGTTTACCGAGAACTGGCTCACCACTTCCTCAAGGCTGCTTTTATAAGAGCGGCCGTTATAATTTAAGATATTAATAAGAGGCAGCTGCTTTGGCAACCTGATTACAATGACAAAGGCTAGGGGAGCGTGGTGAGAACCTCCGACCCTCTCTCCCAACCAACCCTTCAACCAGCACCACTACGCAGAATACCTCGCTACCGTCGAGGTCGCCCGTTCCTTTCACTGATAATATGAATTTAGGTATAAAAATATATTCTTACCGTATAATATTTGCATAAAATTGACTTTTCTCAAGAATTAAAAATTTGCAATTTTTTTTTTAATCCTAATTTAGGTCCTAATCAGACTTAAGAAAAGGGCACCATAGAGTAAGAAAAAAATAAAAGGAAAAGACATTTAACAACATTTCTGTATGTATTTTAATCTGGAAAAAAAAATTAAACTTCTTCAGGTATAAAAATTCAAATTATTAATCCTATTCGGTTTTTTAATAAAACAAAATATTAAAATAACATTGACCTTGAATTTAAAATTCAATAAAGGATAGCGAGTAGCCCAAAATGTACTGTTTGGTACCATACATTATTAATTATTGCCCAAATGTTTTTTTTTTTTTTTTGACTTTACAAGCATCACAATTGTAATATTACATTTTGAAATATGAGTATACTTATAACAGTATTAGTTTTATTGAACCCAATCTTTGCATTCATAACATTGGATTCAGCCTTCCTAAAATGTTTCTCCTCACATAATGCACTCAGTACCTCGATCTACGTGTGAAAATGTTTAATATATTTGTTTGTTTTGAATAACTTTTTAGTTCTCCTCCTATCATTTTTCTTTTCGTTTTTTTTTTTTTGGTCATTTTTGTCGCCTTTACTTTTCTATTTTTGTTCAAACTCATTTTTATATGGAGAAGATGTCATAATCTCAAATTAGAACAATAAACGAAGAGAATTTAGAGTGTAATTACGTATTCTACTTAATAATCTCAGAGAAAGTTTGATAGGATCTAATAAAAGTTTTATTTTAATAAAATGCACAATAAAGAGTTATTCACTTGGCACCTACACCGTAACGAATAGCATTTGTTTACATTTGGGGTGGAGGGAGGGTTGATATCTGATAAAAAGTGTTGCTTACGTAGCGTGTTTGGTTCCTTGATAATTTCCATATCCCAGACTACTCGACCTTTCCCAATCGTTGTTTAACTAGAGACGCAATTTCTTGTCTCCTTCATTCTTCTACTTCTTGCTAAATATGGAAATTTTGAAGAAGAAAAAAGGCAGTTCGGAATCTTACATTGCATTGATTGACAACAGGACCCCTCATAGTATCAGATGTCCCTAATAAGTATATATTATCATGTTCTAATCAGTTCCTTGCATAGTGGGACCAAACGCTTGATTTCCTGGATATGGAGGAAATAGTCCATCTGTTTTTCAAATCACTGAGCTCTCGTTATCGATTTATTGATTTTTGAGAATATGATAACCCTGCGACAAAATGCCATGGTTAAGACAAATATACTTGAACAAACAACTAGATCTGAATTTACTTGAAATCATGTTTTAATTGTTCCCACAAGATTCATTTGTATTATTAACAATGTCATTTGTAAACTACTGTTTAGGTCTATTGGAGCAGAAGAAACCTAATAATAATTAATGTTGTATTTGTTTGAAGCACTTGATGCCACTTGTGTAATGTATTTGATGATATTTATAAAGTTATGGGTAGAGTTGCAACCCACTTCATAAAATTTGGCCGCAAGTGATTTCCACCAATTTACAATTAAAATAAATAAACATGCATGATTTTTTTTTATTGTGGTCACATTATAATTTGTAGAGATACTTGTTAAAAGGAAAAGGTATCTACATGAATCAGAATTTTTGACCATTTTCAAGATTTTTGTTGATATTTTCGGATTATGTTACAACAGATTCTTTGGAAATATATTCAGCTGTGATCAGAAAATCTCTTATTATGCTCAACCATTGCCTTAGATTCTGACAATCCTTACCTTTTAAAACTCTTCAGTTGTTTGTTTCCTATCTTATTATCCCTTTTTAATATGGTTGCTTGTTTTATGGAGAAAATTAAGTTTTGCTTACTATGCTTTACTTTAGGGATTCCTTGACGCATTCGTATCTCTAGTAATTATAATTAGGTTTTTCCTATTCAAATCCCTCTGAAGTAATAAGGATATAAAGAATTTTTCATTGGGTGATTGAGATTTAAAGAGGTAAAGAAATAGTTAATGTAAGAAGGAAGTTGAGGAAGAGGTGAACAGATAAGGAGGAGGAACGGACATGAATGGATCTATCAAAGGAAAAAGTTCTATGGATGCAGTATAAATATTGATTAGGACTTGACAGCGTAGAGTTTTCAGAGGATCTTCCACATCGACCAAGAATCAGAACCTTCAGATAGAGAAACATGAAAAATGGGTGCTATATAATTGAAAAGAGGTTTGTTGAGTTATTTATTTTACTGATTCGACAGTCAGCATTTTTACTTTAATTTGGCTATTTACACTTACTCCATAGAGCATGAAAGTGAAAGCTGTAATATGTTAATTAATTCAACATCTGAGGTAATGTAAGCATACAAGTAAATGAGACAGTTTGTTAAGTAAGTACATATATATTTACTTGGCCTGGACCAGGTGTATACTTCATTTGTTTGCAGAAATGGACTAAGAAGCTAAGGTGTCTGTTCAGAGTTATGATTCTCGTAACGCCTACTATTATTCGCCTACTCCAAACATTTTTTGACATTTTTTCTTTCCTGTTTTTAATGAAATCACTATCCAACCTGTTATCGATGAGATAACATCGATATTACAATGTTTGAGGTCTTCAGGATGATGCTACAAGGTTCTTCACTTTGTCTTTAATGTCTTGTCGTGATATTTTTCCTATTATCTATTTATAAATGCTATAAAAGTATATTCAATATATCATTTCAAGGACAATTTTTTTATAATTTTTTTTATTATTATATATTTTAATTATATTTGAACTTTTATTTTTCTTCTTCAATTCTTCATTACTGATAAACAATATCAATGAAGATATTGATTATGCTGGGCGAAATGACGAATTATGTTTTGCATAGGAAAAACACTAATGTATGAGGTGAATTTTCTAGTAATTAGTGAATCGATGGAGCTTGCAAGGACGTAATAAACCTATACCCAACCTTCGTGAAAACATAAGTCATATTTTACGAAATAAGTACGAAAAATTGAACTTGTGAATAAGGAAATTGTTCATAAAAATGTGGAATGAGACGTTTATCGAACGCTATCGTAGAGAGTAATCAGTAAAATAGTTTGCATTTGCCATCCCTTTCATCCATCCAACTCAACATTAGGAATGGCCAAATTTTCTGTTGCAATCGACTTGTTGTTATAGGCATAGTCTAAAGGGGAAGAAAGGGTGCGAAATGAATACTATGTTTATACACTGTGTAAACTATTTTTTTTTATTTTTACGTCACTTATTAAGTTTTCGAGATATAGTCTCATGAAGAAAATAAATTTCCAGACATATATGCGTTATCTAAAGAATTCGATTTTGCGATACTTTTTCAAAATAGATTTTTACTAACTTCAAATGCAATTTGATTTTTTTATCAACTGAAATGTATAAGTTGTACAATTTGTTTGTGAATAAGAAAAAGTTGTAATAAAGTTGCATAATATGGCAGGAAATTTGATTTCGATATTTCACTTTCTTTTTTTTTTGGGTGGAGGGGGTGCAGGAAAATGCATCATGAAATTTTAATATGATTTACTTTTTGCTAATCTATCAATAGCTCGCTGAGTACAAATCGTACTGAACTACAGATATACGGCCAATCTACCTACGTAAAAAAGAACTTCAATAATTATTTAAAGGCCTCACATCCAGGGGAATTAAAAGACCATGGATAATTAATATCTTTAGATCCATATGAAATATGTCTGAAACTATTGCTTGAAAGTTTTGTCATCTCAATCAAAATCAAAATCGCTTCAAAGTCTATGATACGCGGAATTCCAAATCAGATATTGCTAGCGAGCGACGATCAAACCAAATCGGCCTCGCGTTCAACTTGACCACCCCTGCCTTATATAGTGACAGGTTTGTGTATTGTATGGCTATCAAATAATACAATAACACATGTGGGCTTAAATTATTAAAAATTAATTTAAATTATTATACTTTTTAATTTTTTTTAACAATTAAAAGGTTTAAACAAAAACAGTTTATAAAATACTATTCCCAGTTGGCAATATGTGCTATGGCTTACAACGTAAGAAATCAAAGACAAGCCCAAACTAATGCAAGACATCCTATTTTAAACTCTATAATTATCTATTTTAATTATTATTAATTTTTTCTCTTTTTTGTTCTCAAATTATTTTTTTATTATAAAGTCAATCATTATTCCATTTATTATATAAATATTATTTGTTATAGTTTTATAACTTTTCTCATTCATTTTTTAATTACGTAACTATTATAATTTTTATTTATTTATCTTAATCTAATAATTTATCTTTATTAGTTATTATTTACAATAATTATATCATTGTAAATAGCTAGGGGAGTTTTTAGCACGAGTCTATTTCCCTCCTATCAATTGTAAAACAAAGTACATCAAATTGATATATTGTAAAATAAACATGTAAGACCTACCAGGCCGATCCGGTATAAACAAGTACAGAAAAAATATACAAACAAATTTATAAAAAAATTAAAGGACTTTATAAAAAGGCCGCCTTTATAGATTCCGCCGTCCAATATATCCTTATTGATATCCATTAAGGTCACTTGTAAAGGTTATGAATGCTACAGACTAGTTCTTATTTGTCTCTCTGTAATATATTTGTTCGCATGTTGTCTCATTTGAAGTTTTTACGTTCGGTATAACTGTTATTTTTTTTTTCTTGAGGGCACAGATACGATAATAAAAACGCTCTCGCACACAATACCCAATCGTTGAAAGAATTGAGGTTTTTTATTACCATTGGCTGAATTCCAACCAACTTATTTGATGGCCATTTTCATGGTCGAGCCGCCTGCCCATGGCTACATGGAACACGTAGTATTCGTGGTTGAGGTTGTGCCTTCACAATGCCCTGCCGATAACACAATCAGCATTTCGAAATTATAGCTATTGATATGTTCTCCATTCACAAGGCGTTCTATCACCTGACCTCCTGACTTCACTTATTGTTCAAATTGATTTTAGAATTTAGTGTCTCAAAATATAAATTAAATTAATAATGAACAGTGATGGAGTCTTCCAATCATGTATACATCAATGGATAATAATGTCCTAAAATAATAACTTAATAAGTATCATAAACTCAGGATAAAAATAATATTATCGTCCACATTCCAGTAGAAAAGAGAGAAACTCTGGATAACTACCTGGCGCCATCTGTTCCATTCCCCAGCAGTGTTAAAACTGGAGCTAGTTAGTGCTAGGCGCCCTAGCACCCTCTTAGTGAACTAAGAGGGTGCTAGGGCGCCTCAAACTTCACACAAGTCTATAAAAGGTCGTTTTATTTCTAAAAACAATTAAATTCGTCCGCTAATTTGTATGATTTTTTTTTAGCGTTCTTTTTTCTTATTTTTCAATACGTTTACATAGAAAATCAAGCAGTATATTCCATTTATCATAATTCTGCAGGGATAGTAAATGTTAAAAAAAATAGTAAAATTTTTTTGTAAACGAAGACTGAGAATAAGGTGTAATAGGGATAAACTGATTCATTGACGGAACCTGTTCCTCTTATATATACACTCAATCAGCTGATACACTCATCAGCCATAACCCTCAGTCAGCTGACTTTGTATTTATGTATATGTCAGCAATCATGCAAGATATATATATATATATATATATATATGAGGCTGAATACCATGCAAATGCATCTTCTAAGGAGTTTAATGTTTATTAAGAAATGAGAAAGAATAAAAAAATGAAGAGATTCTTCAAAAAGTAAACATTAAAAATATAAGGGTTGTGGCCCACCGATTGAAATGGAGCTGGGCTGGGCACTTGGCTAGAATCAAAGACGATGGATGGACCAAGGCTTGCACGGAGTGGATCCCGAGAGAGGACTGCAGGAAAAGGGGGCGGCCACATCGCAGATGAAGGGATGATCTAACACAGGCGAAAACTGGTAGCTGGAGGGACAAATGCAGGGGGAAAAAAAGTTATAAAGAATATTTAGTTTTGTGTTTTCCTTTCGGTGTATGGTCGTGAGGACTGTGACGCCCCACAAAATGAAAACTCGACCCCCCCCCCACCATGGTTAGAATAGGTTGGTGACCAGTAGATAACTAGATAACCTTCGCTGTGGATTGTCTTTAAAAAAAATAAATTAATAAAAAAAAATTAATTAATTAATAAAAAAAATAAATTATAAAAAAAAGTTAGCCACTCATTCTGGATTCCCAGGTAGGTTTTCGGACTCTTTCCCGGATACGATGCTAGATCTCTGGCTATATGATAACTGTATATTATATCGAAAGACATTTTTCAACATATCAATTATTTTATCCAAAAATAATTAATTAATTACTAATCTAAATTAATAGTTTTTATCAATATGAAATATGGTTACAGTTTATCAAATCTTGAAACAACAACCTAAATCCAAAGTAAGGTTTTTATAAAAAGAATTAATTACAACAGCAATTACAGACTTCTGAGAAAATTGTTTATTTTTTCACGTAAAAGTTTAATCATTGACTGATAACTAGACGAAAAAAGTTTAATAAATTGACATTGTTGTTCCTTGCCGCAGAAATAATTCCAGGTAAAGAATATTTTTTATTTTCTAATGGAAAGTGCTTTGATAAGAAACAATTACTAAGTAATAATATAGTATTTATAGACATCATCAAGACATGTACAAAGGAGGATAGATTTAATAACATAGTAATTGTAGCATGCCATGAAAGTGGGCCAAAAAAATATATTTGTTCCTGGAATATTAGCAGCGGAAGGATGGTCGACAGAAACCTCAATAAACGGCGGGAAGACAGATTTGGCGGGAGCGTCAGCTGTTGAGGACCGCTCTGGCGATGGTAGTTGCGTCACTCATGGCCACTGCCACCGAGGACTTGTCCCAAAACTCCGACCTCTTGTTACCTTCCTCCAAGGCTGGGGCACGTAGGAGGCCTTTATAGGCTTTTATCTTTCTTGTCTATTGAATAATTAAATACCTTAAAAATATGCAAATATAGATCACAACTGAATTAATTGAGAAGGGTTAAATTAGCATAAGACAAATAAGCCCAGCAATTACAATTTTCCAACGAGCAATATAAAAGAATAATTTGCCTTATAACTGAATAATAAACACTTTTATGTCCTATCCTAAAGATACAATTTTATTATGGTAATTATAGTGAATTGACGATAACATCAACTATCGGACCTAATATCTATGAACAGATCCTATTCAATCCTCTCATCCACGTTTTCGACAACCCCGAGGACGTTTACCAACCGGATTTATCGTTGATTAACTTATCGTTAATCCCATTTTATTAACCGGAGTGATATCACTTATTATATTTACCGGGTGAAGGTTACGCATTCAAGCGTTATGTTACCTTGGGGTTGGTTCATTCTCCTTTGATCCAAATGTTTGAAAAATTTCTACGATATAAATCTTGAGTGATTTTTACTTCCGGTGAGTTTTATTTTTTTGGTTAATATATACTTCATTTTTTTTCTTTTTTTAAATGCATTATATAATTAGTTATATATATATTATTATAGCAACGATGTGTTATAATAATATACATAACAAATTCTGGTTCTTCCCTGTATCTAAATCCATATACATAATACTATTTCGTCAATACTGATATTTTCGACAATAATAATATTTCGTGAAGTTTGTATCATTATATTTTTAAATATTAGATATATTTAATAATTATATTACTAATTTCCTTATAAAACAGAGTATTTAATATAAATGTAAACAAGTCAGAAGAGGCGAAGATATCATCACTTAACAAATATTTACTCGAATTGAAAAAAGTTTCTATCGCAAAGGTAGAACTTCCCCTCCCCTTTCTATCTCATACTTACCTTATTAATAAACCGATCCACTTCTGGTTCACTGTAAAAAAACTTCAGATTCATCGTCGATCAACACCTCTCCTAGAATAATCATATTTCCCAGATCACTCATAAATCTATTACCATATTTAAACAATTACTAAGATTCCATGATTCCATTTCTCAGAATACCTATCAGCTACTAAAGTCTTCTTTCATTTTTTTCCACTTCTACTACGATTGTATTTTCTGCGGAGGCCTTTTCTATACGTTCTAATGAAACGAATTAAAGTAGCTTTATCTTACTTTACAACGCCATTATCTCCGTGGTGTTTATTTTTCATACTTGATCTCCTCACTTTACGTTCTTCCATTCTTAACTAAACATTAGATTGATTTATATATGCCCTCTCCTAGAACCGCCTCCTTCTGCAATTTTTTCGTTTCTCCCCTTCTCTATTCGCCAGTCCACCTTCTCTTTATACATCATCTATCCTTCATCTACTGCATAATCAAACTACTTAGTCAGTGTAAGGAATCTGTACATCTGTGACAGTGGTTCCCAAAAGTTTTATCCTACCGCCCTATTTCCCGGAAAAATATTACTTAGCACCCCCTGAAAATCAATTTTTTTAAAGATTTTAATAGCAATTTAAAGGAAATATATATGTATTAATGTTTTTCGTAAAATATAGCAAAGAAAGGTGTAAATTAGAAACATTGAACTTGGCAATTATGAAACTATTTATTAAACTGAGAATAGAATGTAATATAAAAAAAAAAGTTAAAACATTCGAAATCATCTTAATGGGAAGGATGAACCTGGTGTGCAGCAACCAATTTAGTAATCCTCGACTCTATTTTCTTGCGTATCTTCTTAAAGTTATTCACAAAGGACTTTACTCAAAAAAATTCTGGAATATACGTGACGAGTATTTTAACTTGTTATCTTCAGTTCCAGAAGTTAGGTTATTGTTTTCAGGCAAGCCCCAACTTTTACTTTCACCAAATGACCATGTTATCCATCTGCCCGATTTCCATTTTGGCGAGATGCTGGACCCCATGGAAAAGATAAGAACCACGGAGGTCCATAGAGTACCCTGGATGAGGAGAGGATAGGCAGAGCGGATGTGGCAGCAGCTGTGGCCCCACCTGCTCCCGCTCCCCATCTGCCTTCCCTATAATTGTACCAATCTCTCCTCTTTTTGGACTCCTTTCCTCCACCTTGCCTCCGCTCTCATTTATTCCTTATTAGCCCCATGCTAGAAATCCTCTAAAACCAACACCTCCCACGATACCCGGAGCCTATTTGATTATTCATGACCAATTACAACAACCAATAACAACTATGATGGTGTATCGACCAGGTCTTCAGCTCTTCCAGGTAGAGTGGTGAATAAAAGTAAAGATCAAAGTGGTGATAAATGCTTTATATAAGTATTCTCAATTGATAATAACATTTCCATGATATAAATGTGAAGGAACGGTATGGAAGGTCTATAGGAATGGATGAAGGTTTCGCCCTTTTGTTGAAACGATTGTTGAATTTGGACACAATCAAAGTAGAACAAAAATCTTTATTATTCCTTGGTACAGGGTCATTTAGCTGTTAAGAAAAATTGATAATCAACGACTCAAAAACTAGGCATTTGTTTATCGTTTCTGTTAATATTCTGATAATACACGGACATTTGTTTACCCTAACATTCATAGTTTTTTTAGGTATGGTGCAGCCCAATGCCTTGGAAAGCCACCTTTAATGTGTACTTTTAATTTTAAAAAATATTTTTTGAAAAACATTCAAGATGCAACCATGAAATTTTTCTGAATGTTTGTGTGTTATGCCTACATCAGTGCTCTACCAATCTCGATCCACTAAAAAACTTTTAAAAAATTTTAGCTAGAAATTTTTTATTTATTTTTATTTTTACTGTCAGTTGAAAGATTTTAAGGGGTAAGTGCACTTCAGAATGCACTGGGAGTACCGCTTTGTTCCAACTTAGGTGTGGGGGTGGTCCTCCCAAGGTTCAATTTCAGGCTTGGTGGTCCCTAGACTTCTAAGGGTTGGAAACAAGTTGCAAACTTCTGACATTACTATAGACTTCTAAGAATTAGAAACCATTGTTATAAACTTATAGGCTGCCTTTATATTCTGAGGTAAAAAATCTCATAATTTCAACAAAAAAAAAAGTAATAATTTCAATTAGCAATGCAAAATTCTAGGAAGATATTTTTCACCAAGTTATTTTATAAATTATTTCATTTTCTCTCTTCCTTTCTATTCATATTTGCTTGAGACAATCTAATGTTTCTATTCTGTTTGATTGATTAAGATGATTTCTGAGCTTTGGAAAAAAAAAAAAATACATCTATCCAAATTTGAAGTTTTACGTTCCAAGACATGTAAAATGCAAAATTTAAATAAAGGCCAACAATTATAACAAAACGGATAATTGTATGAATTAATTATTTATTATGATAGTAAATAACAAAGAAAAACAATACTGGTTTGTCCACTGAGAAGACTATCCTAACCGCTTTGATTCTAAACAGAAATTACTATTAGAATCTTTATCTTAGGCAATTTAGTTATCTGGAAAGAGGAAAATGTGCATCTAGAATCTCGAAGACGTATAGTTTTGAATTTATTCAGCAATTTTGTTGTAGAAAAAAAAAACTATTTCTTGGTAATTAAAGTTTCACCCCACGTTGCAAGGCTTCATCAGGGCTGAGTCCTGGAGATTTGAGGTAATTGTCCTGGCGGTATGTAATCTTCAGGACTTAGCCCTATTGAAGCTCGGCAAAGTGGGGCGACGCGTTCATTACCATTAAATAGTCTGCTTTTACTATTTTGTACCTTTATTGAACGCCAACCTGGGGCATGTTTAATAATAAAGTACATTATACAACAAATAGTGTACATACTAACTAATACTATTAGTCTTGCAGATTTATCTTAATTCAATTATACAGACTCATGCAATAGTAACTTGCACTTAAGTAATTTTTAATTCCTGTAATATCACTAATAGTCATCCCTATCATAAAAAAAAATAAGTATTAGTATTATTACCACACTAGTTTCTACACTTGTACTATGAACTAATACTATTAGCTTTCATCATGAAACAGGGCCCAGACTGTCTTCCTACGATCTCTTACACACGGCCAACAATCTTGTAATATTCTAAAAACTATTAGAAAAAAGAACTGGATTCTATAAGAACCTGCGGAAATACATTTTAAAACATGATTATGCACGTATCTTTGAAATTGATAGTCCTATTTTGATTTAATTTTTTTTGTGCGTGTTTGGTACAGAATTAAATGATCATTCAAAAGAATTATGAAATTAATTTCTAACTTAAATAATTTGTCCTCAATTTTTATGTAATTTTTACTATACTTATACTTCTGAGGTATAACAGCTCAAGCAACCTTAGGTAGAATTTTTGATAACCAAAGTAGAAGTTGTGCCGTGAGGGTAGGGTATCATTTCATTATACAAGGCGCACCCCTACTACTCTATGGGAGTATGCCCAACTTCTTTTTTAGTATAAACAAAATAAAAATACCACGGAAGTCTCAACAATTAAAAAACTTTATTCACACAGACAATTTTCTGCTCATTCAAGGCATTGGCAAGGTATTAGTACATCAGTAAACAATTTGTAAGGGTGTTTATCTACACTATACTAATACTAGTGTCTTGCGGGTAAGGTGTCGTTTTACAAGAGGTGCCCTTAACACTTTCACTATGGGAGTGTACCCAACTGCAAATCGCGACGACCAAATATTTTATAATAATACAATATTACAATAAAATATAAAGTTAGACATTAATAGTTTTTTCATGAGCAATAAATTAATATTTCGAATTATTTTTTTAATGTTAATAGGCGCACATTATCGTCACAATGTCTAACGTTTACTCAGATCCAATATGTAATTTAATAGAACCTAGTTTAATCTTCCAAAGATATATATTATAATGAAGTCAACTAAATATAAACATGATTCATCAGTATTATGATCAATTGTTGGCTAGCGATTTCCTGCTTCTTTTTCTCATTTACTCCCCATTATATGAGTCAACTAATCTTCCGCTGAAACGGCTTCAAGGAATCAACACTAATTCATGTTTCAAAACAAATGAGTTAATGAAACCTTTATAATAACTCTAAACCGTTTATGTTTTCTGCTTAATCAATATTCCTTTCTTTCCTCGATTTTAAAATTACATTTTATAAATTACGTGCTACGATTTCATATAGATTTTTTTTTTATATATTGTTAGTTTAAAAAATGTTGAAATACATAATAAAAAAAGAAAAATATGATATGAAAAAACAAAAACACTTAATGACGATGAACA